>NC_092110.1:29391646-29396646 GCF_045679555.1 Salvelinus alpinus
GGAGAGGAGAAGGGGAGAAGAGGATAGGAGAGGTGGGAGGGAGGAGAGGTGAGAGGGAGGAGAGGAGAGATGGAGGAGAGGAAGGAGAGAGGAGAGAAGAGAGGGAGGGAGGAGACGGAGGAAAGGAGGGAGGAGAAGACGGAGTAGAGGTGGGAGGGAGGAGAGGAGAGAGGGAGGAAATGAGAGAAGACGGAGAGAGTGAGGAGAGGAGGAGAGGAGAGGAGGAGAGGAGGGTCCAGAGGACATGAAGGGGGAAGAAAGGAGAGTTGAAGAGAAAGGGAAGAGAGGGGATTAGAGGAGAGGACAGAGGAGAGGACTCAGACTACTTGATCATCATACATTGTTGAAGCTCTCGTCATTCAGTGTTGAAATGGCTTTCACACACACACACACACACACACACACACACACACACACACACACACACACACTAACAACCCCCCCCCCCACAAACAAACAAAAACACAGACACGATCATGTCAGTGAATGATGATGTATCGATGGCTTCCCCTCCTCCAATGCTAACCATAAGCAGAACTGACCCAAGATCAGCATCTAGAGGCAACCTTACTGCAATACACAGTCTGAAAAGATAGTGCTAACAATATGACACACTTTGTGCTATTCCTTTCCCTTCTCCATTATACCCACACTGCTCCCCTCCCTGTGTCTCTGTGGGGAGTAGAGCGTGGTTTCTGGGGGGGGCTGCTCCCACCCTGTGTCTCTGTGGGGAGTAGAGGGTGGTGTCTTGGGGGGCTGCTCCCCTCCCTGTGTCTCTGTGGGGAGTAGAGCGTGGTATCTGGGGGGGGGCTGCTCCCCTCCCTGTGTCTCTTTGGGGAGTAGAGTGTGGTATCTGGGGGGGGGGGCTGCTCCCCTCCCTGTGTCTCTGTGGGGAGTAGAGTGTGGTATCTGGGGGGGGGGGGCTGCTCCCCTCCCTGTGTCTCTGTGGGGAGTAGAGGGTGGTTTCTGGGGGGGGCTGCTCCCCCCCCTGTGTCTCTGTGGGGAGTAGAGGGTGGTGTCTGGGCGGGGGGCTGCTCCCCTCCCTGTGTCTCTGTGGGGAGTAGAGCGTGGTGTCTGGGGGGGGGCTGCTCCCCTCCCTGTGTCTCTGTGGGGAGTAGAGGGTGGTGTCTTGGGGGGGGGGCTGCTCCCCTCCCTGTGTCTCTGTGGGGAGTAGAGGGTGGTGTCTTGGGGGGGGGGCTGCTCCCCTCCCTGTGTCTCTGTGGGGAGTAGAGGGTGGTGTCTTGGGGGGCTGCTCCCCTCCCTGTGTCTCTGTGGGGAGTAGAGGGTGGTGTCTGGGCGGGGGGCTGCTCCCCTCCCTGTGTCTCTTTGGGGAGTAGAGCGTGGTGTCTGGGGTTGGGCTGCTCCCCTCCCTGTGTCTCTGTGGGGAGTAGAGCGTGGTGTCTGGGGGGGGGCTGCTCCCCTCCCTGTGTCTCTGTGGGGAGTAGAGCGTGGTGTCTGGGGGGGGGCTGCTCCCCTCCCTGTGTCTCTGTGGGGAGTAGAGCGTGGTGTCTGGGGGGGGGCTGCTCCCCTCCCTGTGTCTCTGTGGGGAGTAGAGTGTGGTGTCTGGGGGGGTAGACTGAATGCTCATTAGTGATGTACTGAGAGATGAGCCCACATTAGCCACGCGTCTAATCAATGGGAAAACCACTGAGCCAGGCCAGCTAGCAGATATTTATAGAGACTGGTGGGCTCAGCAACAACACACACACACACACACACACACACACACACACACACACACACACACACACACACACACACACACACACACACACACACACACACACACACACACACACACACACACACACACACACACACACACACACTCTCTCTCTCTCTCTCTCTCTCTACATTCACCAGGCACATTTGTCTTGGAGGACTGCTGGACAGGACAGAAGAGGAGAAAGAGCAGTCCCAGCCAGTCAAGACAAATTCACGTCACAATTCGACGTTCATCCTGTTTCTCAAACGTCAAATTTCAAAGTTGTTCCAAATGTCAAATTCAGAATTTTTAAGGTTAGGCATTAACTCTGAATGGTTAAGGTTAGGCAATAACTCCGAATGGTTAAGGTAAGGGTTAAGGTTTGGGATTGCTGGATTCAAACATTAATCTTTTGGAATCAGAGGCAGATGCTTACACCTACCCACCATCCCCGTCCACAACGTCCTAGCAAAACCAAAACCTACTTGAAGGTAACAGCACTCACTGTTGCCCCTAGTGGCCAGTTTCCATGTCATCTCTCGACGTCCTCAGACATGGACAGACGTTGAATACTGACTTGTATCACTGGTAACCTGCCTGGCCAAACTTCATAAGGCACTGAGGAGTATTATAGACATCCATGAACAATTAACATGTTGTTGCTGTTAATTATGATTTTAAATGTAAAAAAAATCCTCCTACTCAAAATAATTTGGCAAAACTCTTATTCTCCCTCCCTCCCTCCCTCCCATCCTCTCTCCCCTGTTATCAGTGTTCCTAGTGGGGTAAAGCAGATTAAGTACGTAGACTTTGCTTTACTTATCGTGCTGTGTCCAGTACGCCCTGGTAGGGATAGAGAGACTGGCGTCACAGGACTCTAACGCTCGACCCTGGAAAAACAGACACACACACAAACACACGCATGCGCACACACACACACACACACACACACACACACACACACACACACACACACACACACACACACACACACACACACACACACACACACACACACACACACACACACACACAATTTATCTTTCTCTAAGGATAAACACACTGGTGTGTTCTGGATGCTTAGGAGTGTGTGGTTTAGGGAAGCAAACATGGTAGACAGTTCCCTATGCCACCCCAGTCAACACTTAGTTACTGGTGCTGAAGATAGAGCCATACTAGGACTGGTCATGTGATACCGTGGATATGGACAGTTTTCTGTTTAGAATGCACTTTCTCTTCTGCCACAATTTCACAGATCGCTGCAGAGAATGAGAGGACTACGGGAAAAGACAGCTAATCCTGTGGTGGATGGGACTACAGTCAAACAGGGTACACGCACACACACACGCACGCACGCACGCACGCACGCACGCACGCACGCACGCACGCACGCACGCACGCACGCACGCACGCACGCACGCACGCACGCACGCACGCACGCACGCACGCACACACACCATCCTCAGTTCCTGTTTTTAAAAGTGAATGTATTCCTCTTTCTTTCCCTCCTCCTTCTCCCACCATTATTTATCTTGGTGTTGTGATCTGGAGAGCTGAGACACAGAGAGAGAGAGAGAGAGAGAGAGAGAGAGAGAGAGAGAGAGAGAGAGAGAGAGAGAGAGAGAGAGAGAGAGAGAGAGAGAGAGAGAGAGAGAGAGAGGGGGAAGTGGCTGAACGTAGTACGTGGCGCTACCTGTTTCTCTCTCTCCATTCATTCCCTCTCTCTCCACCTTTTCCTCTCTCTCTCTCTCCATCTCTCTCTTTCTCCATCTCTCTCTCTATCCATCTCGCTCTCTCTCCATCTCTCTCTTTCTCCATCTCTCTCTTTCTCCATCTCTCTCTCTCCATCTCTCTCTTTCTCCATCTCTCTCTCTCCATCTCTCCATCTCTCTCTCCATCTCTCCATCTCCAGTGTAACAGATGTATAGTGTACTCTCCATGCGTTGTGTTTTAAAATAATAAATCACTTCGGCCAGTGGTCCCAGTTGAGCATCATTTATTTCTGCTGTGGTTAAATGGGAAACAGCACGTTAGTTGTGCAGACTTAACAGTGATGATGGCTGTCGATGGCAAAATCCCTCGCATCACATTTTCATACTGGCAGGCAGCAGGCAGCAAAGGCCAGGCAGCAATCTCTCTTTCTCCATCTCTCTTTCTCCATCTCTCTTTCTCCATCTCTCTTTCTCCATCTCTCTTTCTCCATCTCTCTCTTTCTCCATCTCTCTCTCCATCTCTCTCTTTCTCCATCTCTCTCTCTCTCCATCTCTCTTTCTCCATCTCTCTCTCTCCATCTCTCTCTCTCTCCATCTCTCTTTCTCCATCTCTCTCTCTCCATCTCTCTCTCTCTCCATCTCTCTTTCTCCATCTCTCTCTCTCCATCTCTCTCTCTATCAATCTCTCTCTTTCTCCATCTCTCTTTCTCCATCTCTCTTTCTCCATCTCTCTTTCTCCATCTCTCTTTCTCCATCTCTCTCTTTCTCCATCTCTCTCTCTCCATCTCTCTCTTTCTCCATCTCTCTCTCTCTCCATCTCTCTTTCTCCATCTCTCTCTCTCTATCTCTCTCTCTCTCCATCTCTCTTTCTCCATCTCTCTCTCTCCATCTCTCTCTCTCTCCATCTCTCTTTCTCCATCTCTCTCTCTCCATCTCTCTTTCTCCATCTCTCTCTCTCCATCTCTCTCTTTCTCCATCTCTCTTTCTCCATCTCTCTTTCTCCATCTCTCTTTCTCCATCTCTCTCTTTCTCCATCTCTCTCTCTCCATCTCTCTCTTTCTCCATCTCTCTCTCTCTCCATCTCTCTTTCTCCATCTCTCTCTCTCCATCTCTCTCTCTCTCCATCTCTCTTTCTCCATCTCTCTCTCTCCATCTCTCTCTTTCTCCATCTCTCTCTCTCTCCATCTCTCTTTCTCCATCTCTCTCTCTCCATCTCTCTCTCTCTCCATCTCTCTTTCTCCATCTCTCTCTCTCCATCTCTCTCTCTCTCCATCTCTCTTTCTCCATCTCTCTCTCTCCATCTCTCTCTTTCTCCATCTCTCTCTCTCCATCTCTCTTTCTCCATCTCTCTCTTTCTCCATCTCTCTCTCTCCATCTCTCTCTTTCTCCATCTCTCTCTCTCTCCATCTCTCTTTCTCCATCTCTCTCTCTCCATCTCTCTCTCTCTCCATCTCTCTTTCTCCATCTCTCTCTCTCCATCTCTCTCTTTCTCCATCTCTCTCTCTCTCCATCTCTCTTTCTCCATCTCTCTCTCTCTCCATCTCTCTTTCTCCATCTCTCTCTCTCCATCTCTCTCTCTCTCC
>NC_092110.1:29401646-29459146 GCF_045679555.1 Salvelinus alpinus
AGACAGACAGACAGACAGTAGCAGCAGCCGTCCTGGGACAGGGGATAGGGTTTAAAACCCTGGCCAGACAGACAGACAGTAGCAGCAGCCGTCCTGGGACAGGGGATAGGGTTTTTAAAAACCCTGGCCTGCCAGACAGACAGACAGTAGCAGCAGCCGTCCTGGGACAGGGGATAGGGTTTAAAACCCTGGCCAGACAGACAGACAGTAGCAGCAGCCGTCCTGGGACAGGGGATAGGGTTTAAAACCCTGGCCAGACAGACAGACAGTAGCAGCAGCCGTCCTGGGACAGGGGATAGGGTTTAAAACCCTGGCCAGACAGACAGACAGTAGCAGCAGCCGTCCTGGGACAGGGGATAGGGTTTAAAACCCTGGCCAGCCAGACAGCCAGACAGACAGTAGCAGCAGCCGTCCTGGGACAGGGGATAGGGTTTAAAACCCTGGCCAGACAGCCAGCCAGACAGACAGTAGCAGCAGCCGTCCTGGGACAGGGGATAGGGTTTAAAACCCTGGCCAGACAGACAGACAGTAGCAGCAGCCGTCCTGGAACAGGGGATAGGGTTTAAAACCCTGGCCAGACAGCCAGCCAGACAGACAGTAGCAGCAGCCGTCCTGGGACAGGGGATAGGGTTTAAAAACCCTGGCCAGCCAGACAGACAGTAGCAGCAGTCTTCCTGGGACAGGGGATAGGGTTTAACAACCCTGGCCAGACAGACAGACAGACAGTAGCAGCAGCCGTCCTGGGACAGGGGATAGGGTTTAAAAACCCTGGCCAGCCAGACAGACAGACAGTAGCAGCAGCGGTCCTGGGACAGGGGATAGGGTTTAAAACCCTGGCCAGACAGACAGACAGTAGCAGCAGCCGTCCTGGGACAGGGGATAGGGTTTAAAACCCTGGCCAGCCAGACAGCCAGACAGACAGTAGCAGCAGCCGTCCTGGGACAGGGGATAGGGTTTAAAAACCCTTGCCAGACAGACAGACAGTAGCAGCAGTCTTCCTGGGACAGGGGATATGGTTTAAAAACCCTGGTCAGACAGACATACAGCCAGCCAGACAGACAGATAGCCAGCCAGACAGACAGTAGCAGCAGCCTTCCTGGGACAGGGGTTAGGGTTTAAAAACCCTGGCCAGACAGACAGACAGACAGACAGACAGACAGACAGACAGACAGACAGACAGACAGACAGACAGACAGACAGACAGACAGACAGACAGACAGTAGCAGCAGCCGTCCTGGGACAGGGGATAGGGTTTAAAACCCTGGCCAGACAGACAGACAGTAGCAGCAGCCGTCCTGGGACAGGGGATAGGGTTTAAAAACCCTGGCCTGCCAGACAGACAGACAGTAGCAGCAGCCGTCCTGGGACAGGGGATAGGGTTTAAAACCCTGGCCAGACAGACAGACAGTAGCAGCAGCCGTCCTGGGACAGGGGATAGGGTTTAAAACCCTGGCCAGACAGACAGACAGTAGCAGCAGCCGTCCTGGGACCGGGGATAGGGTTTAAAACCCTGGCCAGACAGACAGACAGTAGCAGCAGCCGTCCTGGGACAGGGGATAGGGTTTAAAACCCTGGCCAGACAGCCAGCCAGACAGACAGTAGCAGCAGCCGTCCTGGGACAGGGGATAGGGTTTAAAACCCTGGCCAGACAGACAGACAGTAGCAGCAGCCGTCCTGGAACAGGGGATAGGGTTTAAAACCCTGGCCAGACAGCCAGCCAGACAGACAGTAGCAGCAGCCGTCCTGGGACAGGGGATAGGGTTTAAAAACCCTGGCCAGCCAGACAGACAGTAGCAGCAGTCTTCCTGGGACAGGGGATAGGGTTTAACAACCCTGGCCAGACAGACAGACAGACAGTAGCAGCAGCCGTCCTGGGACAGGGGATAGGGTTTAAAAACCCTGGCCAGACAGACAGACAGACAGACAGACAGACAGACAGTAGCAGCAGCCGTCCTGGGACAGGGGATAGGGTTTAAAACCCTGGCCAGACAGACAGACAGACAGACAGACAGTAGCAGCAGCCGTCCTGGGACAGGGGATAGGGTTTAAAACCCTGGCCAGACAGACAGACAGTAGCAGCAGCCGTCCTGGGACAGGGGATAGGGTTTAAAAACCCTGGCCAGCCAGACAGACAGACAGTAGCAGCAGCGGTCCTGGGACAGGGGATAGGGTTTAAAACCCTGGCCAGACAGACAGACAGTAGCAGCAGCCGTCCTGGGACAGGGGATAGGGTTTAAAACCCTGGCCAGCCAGACAGCCAGACAGACAGTAGCAGCAGCCGTCCTGGGACAGGGGATAGGGTTTAAAAACCCTTGCCAGACAGACAGACAGTAGCAGCAGTCTTCCTGGGACAGGGGATATGGTTTAAAAACCCTGGTCAGACAGACATACAGCCAGCCAGACAGACAGATAGCCAGCCAGACATACAGTAGCAGCAGCCTTCCTGGGACAGGGGATAGGGTTTAAAAACCCTGGCCAGACAGACAGACAGACAGACAGACAGACAGAGACAGACAGTAGCAGCAGCCGTCCTGGGACAGGGGATAGGGTTTAAAACCCTGGCCAGACAGACAGACAGTAGCAGCAGCCGTCCTGGGACAGGGGATAGGGTTTAAAAACCCTGGCCTGCCAGACAGACAGACAGTAGCAGCAGCCGTCCTGGGACAGGGGATAGGGTTTAAAACCCTGGCCAGCCAGACAGCCAGACAGACAGTAGCAGCAGCCGTCCTGGGACAGGGGATAGGGTTTAAAAACCCTTGCCAGACAGACAGACAGTAGCAGCAGTCTTCCTGGGACAGGGGATATGGTTTAAAAACCCTGGTCAGACAGACATACAGCCAGCCAGACAGACAGATAGCCAGCCAGACAGACAGTAGCAGCAGCCTTCCTGGGACAGGGGATAGGGTTTAAAAACCCTGGCCAGACAGACAGACAGACAGACAGACAGACAGTAGCAGCAGCCGTCCTGGGACAGGGGATAGGGTTTAAAACCCTGGCCAGACAGACAGACAGTAGCAGCAGCCGTCCTGGGACAGGGGATAGGGTTTAAAAACCCTGGCCTGCCAGACAGACAGACAGTAGCAGCAGCCGTCCTGGGACAGGGGATAGGGTTTAAAACCCTGGCCAGACAGACAGACAGACAGACAGTAGCAGCAGCCGTCCTGGGACAGGGGATAGGGTTTAAAAACCCTTGCCAGACAGACAGACAGTAGCAGCAGTCTTCCTGGGACAGGGGATATGGTTTAAAAACCCTGGTCAGACAGACATACAGCCAGCCAGACAGACAGATAGCCAGCCAGACAGACAGTAGCAGCAGCCTTCCTGGGACAGGGGATAGGGTTTAAAAACCCTGGCCAGACAGACAGACAGACAGACAGACAGACATACAGACAGACAGTAGCAGCAGCCGTCCTGGGACAGGGGATAGGGTTTAAAACCCTGGCCAGACAGACAGACAGTAGCAGCAGCCGTCCTGGGACAGGGGATAGGGTTTAAAAACCCTGGCCAGCCAGACAGACAGTAGCAGCAGTCTTCCTGGGACAGGGGATAGGGTTTAACAACCCTGGCCAGACAGACAGACAGACAGTAGCAGCAGCCGTCCTGGGACAGGGGATAGGGTTTAAAAACCCTGGCCAGACAGACAGACAGACAGACAGACAGACAGACAGACAGTAGCAGCAGCCGTCCTGGGACAGGGGATAGGGTTTAAAACCCTGGCCAGACAGACAGACAGACAGACAGTAGCAGCAGCCGTCCTGGGACAGGGGATAGGGTTTAAAACCCTGGCCAGACAGACAGACAGTAACAGCAGCCGTCCTGGGACAGGGGATAGGGTTTAAAAACCCTGGCCAGCCAGACAGACAGACAGTAGCAGCAGCGGTCCTGGGACAGGGGATAGGGTTTAAAACCCTGGCCAGACAGACAGACAGTAGCAGCAGCCGTCCTGGGACAGGGGATAGGGTTTAAAACCCTGGCCAGCCAGACAGCCAGACAGACAGTAGCAGCAGCCGTCCGGGACAGGGGATAGGGTTTAAAAACCCTTGCCAGACAGACAGACAGTAGCAGCAGTCTTCCTGGGACAGGGGATATGGTTTAAAAACCCTGGTCAGACAGACATACAGCCAGCCAGACAGACAGATAGCCAGCCAGACAGACAGTAGCAGCAGCCTTCCTGGGACAGGGGATAGGGTTTAAAAACCCTGGCCAGACAGACAGACAGACAGACAGACAGACAGACAGACAGACAGACAGACAGTAGCAGCAGCCGTCCTGGGACAGGGGATAGGGTTTAAAACCCTGGCCAGACAGACAGACAGTAGCAGCAGCCGTCCTGGGACAGGGGATAGGGTTTAAAAACCCTGGCCTGCCAGACAGACAGACAGTAGCAGCAGCCGTCCTGGGACAGGGGATAGGGTTTAAAACCCTGGCCAGCCAGACAGCCAGACAGACAGTAGCAGCAGCCGTCCTGGGACAGGGGATAGGGTTTAAAACCCTGGCCAGCCAGCCAGACAGACAGACAGTAGCATTAGCCGTCCTGGGACAGGGGATAGGGTTTAAAACCCTGGCCAGACAGACAGACAGTAGCAGCAGCCGTCCTGGGACAGGGGATAGGGTTTAAAACCCTGGCCAGACAGACAGACAGTAGCAGCAGCCGTCCTGGGACAGGGGATAGGGTTTAAAACCCTGGCCAGCCAGACGGCCAGACAGACAGTAGCAGCAGCCGTCCTGGGACAGGGGATAGGGTTTAAAACCCTGGCCAGACAGCCAGCCAGACAGACAGTAGCAGCAGCCGTCCTGGGACAGGGGATAGGGTTTAAAACCCTGGCCAGACAGCCAGCCAGACAGACAGTAGCAGCAGCCGTCCTGGGACAGGGGATAGGGTTTAAAACCCTGGCCAGCCAGCCAGCCAGACAGACAGTAGCAGCAGCCGTCCTGGGACAGGGGATAGGGTTTAAAACCCTGGCCAGCCAGACAGCCAGACAGACAGTAGCCGCAGCCGTCCTGGGACAGGGGATAGGGTTTAAAACCCTGGCCAGACAGACAGACAGTAGCAGCAGCCGTCCTGGGACAGGGGATAGGGTAAACCCCTTAGATACCATAGGAGGTCAGGGAGTTTGGAATGACGCCTTCAGCTAATACACTTCACTCCTGGTCTATTGCAGTACATGTATTGGCTTGGGACTGTTGTGAATGAATGTACTTAAGCAGTGTATGGAGATTACTGAGAATGTTAACTGTACTGCAAATAAACAGTGAGTTTGCACTTATCAAGAGTTGACCCTTACGGAAAAACTACATTAATTTCACATGACACGTGAAGCGTTCCAAATACATGTTTTCATGTGATCACATGATCTAATATGAAGTTAATGTAATAACGTGACAAAATGTAAAGTAACATGTGTTTCCATGAAACTACATGTGAAAACGTGCTCGTATTAAATTTCATGTGCATGTGATTTTCCACATGTGAATTCATGTGTTTTTTAAGTAAGGGGAGTTTTAATCGAGTTGAGAGCAGAATGGATCAGGACTACACATCTACAATTGCAATGTCAAGAAACAAACATTCTACTACTGTAAATATCAATGTAGATGTGTTGAGAAATGCTAGAAGTCCTTACACTGATTGTTTCTAAACGTGTAGTCTGGTCCAGCGCATTCTTGTTCCCAGGTGTCTATCTGAAGTACATGGCAGGTTGATCCAGGGCTAACCCAAACACAGGCTAACGTGGTCTACACAGACATATCTATTTCCCACAGCTAGCCTAATGTCTTTCATGTGTTGGGATGGATGGGCTGGAGCATTAGGAAACACCACTACAGCACATCTTCCATTTTTACTCCAATAAACAGCAGCAGAGAAAAAAAGTATTCTAAAAACTAAAAACTCAACTCCCTTGGCCCTCCTTCCCTTCATCTCTCTCGCTCTATTTGAGCTGAGATGGGACGTGTGCCCGTTAGCAGCCTGCCATGTCTCTAACAGGGTTAGGCCTATAGGACGCAACACAAAACCACCGGCTTTGAAGTCCGACCCAACATTATACAGGGTGTCACTGCGTATCACTGATAACTAATACTCTAGGTCTTCATTTACATCTTCACCGGGTGTTTTATAGAGGAGGGTCACTGGAGAGAGAGAGGCTGGCGTAGTGTGTCTGAATGGCTGGCTGGCTGACTGGCTGAATGGCTGGCTGGCTGGCGTTCTATACCGTCTGTAGGTAGACTGGTCTGTAGCTGCTAATCCACAAAGCAGATTATATTTATTTTGGCGGCGGCTGGTAATTCGTTCAAGTCAACAAAGGCTTTCCATTAGACCCCTGCTGTTGTCCTCAAAACAGACACTCTGTTGGTCCCAAAGCACTGAGCGATGTGAGGAGCAACACGCACACACAAACACATGCACGCTCACACCCGCACACACACCCGCACACACGCACATGCACACACTCACTCACATATGCAAACAAACAGGCACACACGCAATATGCACACACTCATGCACACAAAAAGAAAAGCACACACGCGCACGTCTCAAACAGAGAGGGAGACCCGGGGAGTTAGGGACAGAAAGAGGGGAGGGTAAAGAGAGGAAAAAGCATTCAAAAAACAAAGTGTGAGAGAGGGGAGTAGAGAGCGAGGGAGCGGGAGAGAGAAGGCAAAAGAAAAAGGGGGTGAGGAGGGTGGGGAATGCAAAGTGAGTACACTGGAGAGAGGGAGAGAGGAAGAGAAGGAAGGGGAGGGAGGGAGGAGAGAGGGGGAGAGGAAGAGAAGGAAGGGGATGAAGGGAGGAGAGAGGGGGAGAGGAAGAGAAGGAAGGGGAGGGAGTGAGGAGGGAGGGGGAGAGGAAGAGAAGGAAGGGGAGGGAGGGAGGAGGGAGGGGGAGAGGAAGAGAAGGAAGGGGAGGGAGGGAGGAGGGAGGGGGAGAGGAAGAGAAGGAAGGGGAGGGAGGGAGGGAGGAGGGAGGGGGAGAGGAAGAGAAGGAAGGGGAGGGAGGGAGGAGGGAGGGAGAGGAAGAGAAGGAAGGGGATGGAGGGAGGAGGGAGGGAGAGGAAGAGAAGGAAGGGGAGGGAGGGGGGAGAGGAAGAGAAGGAAGGGGAGGGAGGAGGGAGGGGGGAGAGGGAGGAAGAGAAGGAAGGGGAGGGAGGAGGGAGGGAGAGATGGGGAGAGGAAGAGAAGGAAGGGGAGGGAGGGAGGGAGGAGGGAGGGGGAGAGGAAGATAAGAAAGGGGAGGGAGGGAGGAGGGAGGGAGGGGGAGAGGAAGAGAAGGAAGGGGAGGGAGGGAGGGAGGGAGGGAGGAAGGGGAGGGAGGGGGAGAGAAGGAAGGGGAGGGAGGGAGGAGGGAGGGGGAGAGGAAAATAATGAAGGGGGGGAGGGAGGGGGGGAGAGAAGGAAGGGGAGGGAGGGAGGAGGGAGGGGAAGAGGAAGAGAAGGAAGGGGAGGGAGGGAGGAGGGAGGGAGAGGAAGAGAAGGAAGGGGAGGGAGGAGGGAGGGGGGAGAGGTGTAGCCCAGACATGGCCTTTATGTCTAGTCCTCTGTGTTTCACGCTATCCTCTCTCAGCAGTGACCGGACTCGCTTAACTTCTCTGGTAATGGTGCAAGATAGTTGCTTGGCTTTGGAACATTCTCAGTACATTTAAGGAACTTGACCCCCCAAAATATGATCTTGGTATTTTATTACTACAAGAGAACGTTTTCTTCAAGATCAAACATGGTTACATTTAATTCTCAAATAGTTCAGAGAACGTTAAGAAACAACGTTCTACTGTGTGAATTTCAGTACTTCAGCGTAACGTTTTCTATAGGTTTCCTAAAGTCATGTTATGAAATTGCTCCGAGAATGTTAAAAAAACTTTCCATAAAAACCGCAAGAAAACTTTAGGAATGTTCAAAGAACGTCCTAAGAATGTTATTTAAAAACATACATTCCGTTTTTAGAAAATTCTCTCTATGCTCTATCTTGATAAGTGTGTTCAGGTGAGTTGGCCTCACTAATTGGCCACACCTGATCTTAATGAGGGCTTAGTTCCTTTGAAATGGGGTCTGTTTGAATAGATTGAAATTAACAGCTTTGTATATATCAAAAAACATGGCATGCTAGCTACATCCCAATCTGTCGTTGGAGTTTTTTTTAAAGTTACCCAAAAAAAGCTAGCAGTGAAATTCTCTGTGTAGGTTTTAATAAACCTCCATGGAGACTTTCAATGAACCAGAGCAAAATGTTCTCAGAACCTCCCTGCAACCTAAAAATAAACGTTCCCAGATCAGGCAGAATTTTCACTTCCATTCTCAGAACATAAAAAACGTTCAGTTTTACTGGTCAGGAAATGGATGGCTTAGATCCCAGAACCAAATGGGAAACCAAAAGCATATGTTCCCACACGTTCCTAGGGACCAAATGTGCTAGCTGGTTATTCTCCTCCTCAATCTGAGTGTCTCTCAGAGTGAGGATGGTATCAGAGTGTTTCTGAGTGTCTCTCAGAGTGAGGATGGTATCAGAGTGTTTCTGAGTGTCTCTCAGAGTGAGGATGGTATCAGAGTGTTTCTGAGTGTCTCTCAGAGTGAGGATGGTATCAGAGTGTTTCTGAGTGTCTCTTAGAGTGAGGATGGTATCAGAGTGTTTCTGAGTGTCTCTCAGGATGAGGATGGTATCAGAGTGTTTCTGAGTGTCTCTCAGAGTGAGGATGGTATCAGAGTGTTTCTGAGTGTCTCTCAGAGTGAGGATGGTATCAGAGTGTTTCTGAGTGTCTCTTAGAGTGAGGATGGTATCAGAGTGTTTCTGAGTGTCTCTCAGGATGATATCAGAGTGTTTCTGAGTGTCTCTCAGAGTGAGGATGGTATCAGAGTGTTTCTGAGTGTCTCTCAGAATGAGGATGGTATCAGAGTGTTTCTGATTGTCTCTCAGGATGGTATCGGAGTGTTTCTGAGTGTCTCTCAGGATGGTATCAGAGTGTTTCTGAGTGTCTCTCAGAGTGAGGATGGTATCAGAGTGTTTCTGAGTGTCTCTCAGAATGAGGATGGTATCAGAGTGTTTCTGAGTGTCTCTCAGGATGATATCAGAGTGTTTCTGAGTGTCTCTCAGGATAAGGATGGTATCAGAGTGTTTCTGAGTGTCTCTCAGAGTGAGGATGGTATCAGAGTGTTTCTGAGTGTCTCTCAGAGTGAGGATGGTATCAGAGTGTTTCTGAGTGTCTCTTAGAGTGAGGATGGTATCAGAGTGTTTCTGAGTGTCTCTCAGGATGATATCAGAGTGTTTCTGAGTGTCTCTTAGAGTGAGGATGGTATCAGAGTGTTTCTGAGTGTCTCTCAGAATGAGGATGGTATCAGAGTGTTTCTGAGTGTCTCTCAGGATGGTATCGGAGTGTTTCTGAGTGTCTCTCAGGATGGTATCAGAGTGTTTCTGAGTGTCTCTCAGAGTGAGGATGGTATCAGAGTGTTTCTGATTGTCTCTCAGGATGGTATCAGAGTGTTTCTGAGTGTCTCTCAGGATGATATCAGAGTGTTTCTGAGTGTCTCTTAGAGTGAGGATGGTATCAGAGTGTTTCTGAGTGTCTCTCAGGATGATATCAGAGTGTTTCTGAGTGTCTCTCAGAGTGAGGATGGTATCAGAGTGTTTCTGAGTGTCTCTCAGAGTGAGGATGGTATCAGAGTGTTTCTGAGTGTCTCTCAGGATGATATCAGAGTGTTTCTGAGTGTCTCTCAGGATGATATCAGAGTGTTTCTGAGTGTCTCTCAGAGTGAGGATGGTATCAGAGTGTTTCTGAGTGTCTCTCAGAGTGAGGATGGTATCAGAGTGTTTCTGAGTGTCTCTCAGGATGATATCAGAGTGTTTCTGAGAGTCTCTCAGAGTGAGGATGGTATCAGAGTGTTTCTGAGTGTCTCTTAGAGTGAGGATGGTATCAGAGTGTTTCTGAGTGTCTCTCAGGATGATATCAGAGTGTTTCTGAGTGTCTCTCAGAGTGAGGATGGTATCAGAGTGTTTCTGAGTGTCTCTTAGAGTGAGGATTGTATCAGAGTGTTTCTGATTGTCTCTCAGGATGGTATCAGAGTGTTTCTGAGTGTCTCTCAGGATGGTATCAGAGTGTTTCTGAGTGTCTCTCAGAGTGAGGATGGTATCAGAGTGTTTATGAGTGTCTCTCAGGATGATATCAGAGTGTTTCTGAGTGTCTCTCAGAGTGAGGATGGTATCAGAGTGTTTCTGAGTGTCTCTCAGGATGATATCAGAGTGTTTCTGAGTGTCTCTCAGAGTGAGGATGGTATCAGAGTGTTTCTGAGTGTCTCTTAGAGTGAGGATGGTATCAGAGTGTTTCTGAGTGTCTCTCAGGATGATATCAGAGTGTTTCTGAGTGTCTCTCAGAGTGAGGATGGTATCAGAGTGTTTCTGAGTGTCTCTTAGAGTGAGGATGGTATCAGAGTGTTTCTGAGTGTCTCTCAGGATGATATCAGAGTGTTTCTGAGTGTCTCTCAGAGTAAGGATGGTATCAGAGTGTTTCTGACTGTCTCTTAGAGTGAGGATGGTATCAGAGTGTTTCTGATTGTCTCTCAGGATGGTATCAGAGTGTTTCTGAGTGTCTCTCAGAGTGAGTATGGTATCAGAGTGTTTCTGAGTGTCTCTCAGGATGATATCAGAGTGTTTCTGAGTGTCTCTCAGAGTGAGGATGGTATCAGAGTGTTTCTGAGTGTCTCTCAGGATGATATCAGAGTGTTTCTGAGTGTCTCTCAGAGTGAGGAAGGTATCAGAGTGTTTCTGAGTGTCTCTTAGAGTGAGGATGGTATCAGAGTGTTTCTGAGTGTCTCTCAGGATGATATCAGAGTGTTTCTGAGTGTCTCTCAGAGTGAGGATGGTATCAGAGTGTTTCTGAGTGTCTCTCAGAGTGAGGATGGTATCAGAGTGTTTCTGAGTGTCTCTCAGAGTGAGGATGGTATCAGAGTGTTTCTGAGTGTCTCTCAGGATGAGGATGGTATCAGAGTGTTTCTGAGTGTCTCTCAGAGTGAGGATGGTATCAGAGTGTTTCTGAGTGTCTCTCAGAGTGAGGATGGTATCAGAGTGTTTCTGAGTGTCTCTTAGAGTGAGGATGGTATCAGAGTGTTTCTGAGTGTCTCTCAGGATGATATCAGAGTGTTTCTGAGTGTCTCTCAGAGTGAGGATGGTATCAGAGTGTTTCTGAGTGTCTCTCAGAATGAGGATGGTATCAGAGTGTTTCTGATTGTCTCTCAGGATGGTATCGGAGTGTTTCTGAGTGTCTCTCAGAGTGAGGATGGTATCAGAGTGTTTCTGAGTGTCTCTCAGAGTGAGGATGGTATCAGAGTGTTTCTGAGTGTCTCTCAGGATGAGGATGGTATCAGAGTGTTTCTGAGTGTCTCTCAGAGTGAGGATGGTATCAGAGTGTTTCTGAGTGTCTCTCAGAGTGAGGATGGTATCAGAGTGTTTCTGAGTGTCTCTCAGAGTGAGGATGGTATCAGAGTGTTTCTGATTGTCTCTCAGGATGGTATCAGAGTGTTTCTGAGTGTCTCTCAGGATGATATCAGAGTGTTTCTGAGTGTCTCTCAGAGTGAGGATGGTATCTGAGTGTTTCTGAGTGTCTCTCAGAGTGAGGATGGTATCAGAGTGTTTCTGAGTGTCTCTCAGGATGATATCAGAGTGTTTCTGAGTGTCTCTCAGAATGAGGATGGTATCAGAGTGTTTCTGAGTGTCTCTCAGGATGATATCAGAGTGTTTCTGAGTGTCTCTCGGGATGAGGATGGTATCAGAGTGTTTCTGAGTGTCTCTCAGAGTGAGGATGGTATCAGAGTGTTTCTGAGTGTCTCTCAGAGTGAGGATGGTATCAGAGTGTTTCTGAGTGTCTCTTAGAGTGAGGATGGTATCAGAGTGTTTCTGAGTGTCTCTCAGAATGAGGATGGTATCAGAGTGTTTCTGATTGTCTCTCAGGATGGTATCGGAGTGTTTCTGAGTGTCTCTCAGGATGGTATCAGAGTGTTTCTGAGTGTCTCTCAGAGTGAGGATGGTATCAGAGTGTTTCTGATTGTCTCTCAGGATGGTATCAGAGTGTTTCTGAGTGTCTCTCAGGATGATATCAGAGTGTTTCTGAGTGTCTCTCAGAGTGAGGATGGTATCAGAGTGTTTCTGAGTGTCTCTTAGAGTGAGGATGGTATCAGAGTGTTTCTGAGTGTCTCTCAGGGTGATATCAGAGTGTTTCTGAGTGTCTCTCAGAGTGAGGATGGTATCAGAGTGTTTCTGAGTGTCTCTCAGAGTGAGGATGGTATCAGAGTGTTTCTGAGTGTCTCTCAGGATGATATCAGAGTGTTTCTGAGTGTCTCTCAGAATGATATCAGAGTGTTTCTGAGTGTCTCTCAGAGTGAGGATGGTATCAGAGTGTTTCTGAGTGTCTCTCAGAGTGAGGATGGTATCAGAGTGTTTCTGAGTGTCTCTCAGGATGATATCAGAGTGTTTCTGAGTGTCTCTCAGAGTGAGGATGGTATCAGAGTGTTTCTGAGTGTCTCTTAGAGTGAGGATGGTATCAGAGTGTTTCTGAGTGTCTCTCAGGATGATATCAGAGTGTTTCTGAGTGTCTCTCAGAGTGAGGATGGTATCAGAGTGTTTCTGAGTGTCTCTTAGAGTGAGGATGGTATCAGAGTGTTTCTGAGTGTCTCTCAGAGTAAGGATGGTATCAGAGTGTTTCTGAGTGTCTCTTAGAGTGAGGATGGTATCAGAGTGTTTCTGATTGTCTCTCAGGATGGTATCAGAGTGTTTCTGAGTGTCTCTCAGAGTGAGGATGGTATCAGAGTGTTTATGAGTGTCTCTCAGGATGATATCAGAGTTTTTCTGAGTGTCTCTCAGAGTGAGTATGGTATCAGAGTGTTTCTGAGTGTCTCTCAGGATGATATCAGAGTGTTTCTGAGTGTCTCTCAGAGTGAGGATGGTATCAGAGTGTTTCTGAGTGTCTCTTAGAGTGAGGATGGTATCAGAGTGTTTCTTAGTGTCTCTCAGGATGATATCAGAGTGTTTCTTAGTGTCTCTCAGGATGATATCAGAGTGTTTCTGAGTGTCTCTCAGAGTGAGGATGGTATCAGAGTGTTTCTGAGTGTCTCTCAGAGTGAGGATGGTATCAGAGTGTTTATGAGTGTCTCTCAGGATGATATCAGAGTTTTTCTGAGTGTCTCTCAGAGTGAGTATGGTATCAGAGTGTTTCTGAGTGTCTCTCAGGATGATATCAGAGTGTTTCTGAGTGTCTCTCAGAGTGAGGATGGTATCAGAGTGTTTCTTAGTGTCTCTCAGGATGATATCAGAGTGTTTCTGAGTGTCTCTCAGAGTGAGGATGGTATCAGAGTGTTTCTGAGTGTCTCAGAGTGAGGATGGTATCAGAGTGTTTCTGAGTGTCTCTCAGGATGATATCAGAGTGTTTCTGAGTGTCTCTCAGAGTGAGGATGGTATCAGAGTGTTTCTGAGTGTCTCTTAGAGTGAGGATGGTATCAGAGTGTTTCTTAGTGTCTCTCAGGATGATATCAGAGTGTTTCTGAGTGTCTCTCAGAGTGAGGATGGTATCAGAGTGTTTCTGAGTGTCTCTCAGAGTGAGGATGGTATCAGAGTGTTTCTGAGTGTCTCTCAGAGTGAGGATGGTATCAGAGTGTTTCTGAGTGTCTCTCAGGATGTTATCAGAGTGTTTCTGAGTGTCTCTCAGAGTGAGGATGGTATCAGAGTGTTTCTGAGTGTCTCTTAGAGTGAGGATGGTATCAGAGTGTTTCTGAGTGTCTCTCAGGATGATATCAGAGTGTTTCTGAGTGTCTCTCAGGATGATATCAGAGTGTTTCTGAGTGTCTCTCAGAGTGAGGATGGTATCAGAGTGTTTCTTAGTGTCTCTCAGGATGATATCAGAGTGTTTCTGAGTGTCTCTCAGAGTGAGGATGGTATCAGAGTGTTTCTGAGTGTCTCAGAGTGAGGATGGTATCAGAGTTTTTCTGAGTGTCTCTCAGGATGATATCAGAGTGTTTCTGAGTGTCTCTCAGAGTGAGGATGGTATCAGAGTGTTTCTGAGTGTCTCTTAGAGTGAGGATGGTATCAGAGTGTTTCTTAGTGTCTCTCAGGATGATATCAGAGTGTTTCTGAGTGTCTCTCAGAGTGAGGATGGTATCAGAGTGTTTCTGAGTGTCTCTCAGAGTGAGGATGGTATCAGAGTGTTTCTGAGTGTCTCTCAGAGTGAGGATGGTATCAGAGTGTTTCTGAGTGTCTCTCAGGATGTTATCAGAGTGTTTCTGAGTGTCTCTCAGAGTGAGGATGGTATCAGAGTGTTTCTGAGTGTCTCTTAGAGTGAGGATGGTATCAGAGTGTTTCTTAGTGTCTCTCAGGATGATATCAGAGTGTTTCTGAGTGTCTCTCAGAGTGAGGATGGTATCAGAGTGTTTCTGAGTGTCTCTTAGAGTGAGGATGGTATCAGAGTGTTTCTTAGTGTCTCTCAGGATGATATCAGAGTGTTTCTGAGTGTCTCTCAGAGTGAGGATGGTATCAGAGTGTTTCTGAGTGTCTCTTAGAGTGAGGATGGTATCAGAGTGTTTCTGAGTGTCTCTCAGGGTGATATCAGAGTGTTTCTGAGTGTCTCTCAGAGTGAGGATGGTATCAGAGTGTTTCTGAGTGTCTCTCAGAGTGAGGATGGTATCAGAGTGTTTCTGAGTGTCTCTCAGGATGATATCAGAGTGTTTCTGAGTGTCTCTCAGAATGATATCAGAGTGTTTCTGAGTGTCTCTCAGAGTGAGGATGGTATCAGAGTGTTTCTGAGTGTCTCTCAGAGTGAGGATGGTATCAGAGTGTTTCTGAGTGTCTCTCAGGATGATATCAGAGTGTTTCTGAGTGTCTCTCAGAGTGAGGATGGTATCAGAGTGTTTCTGAGTGTCTCTTAGAGTGAGGATGGTATCAGAGTGTTTCTGAGTGTCTCTCAGGATGATATCAGAGTGTTTCTGAGTGTCTCTCAGAGTGAGGATGGTATCAGAGTGTTTCTGAGTGTCTCTTAGAGTGAGGATGGTATCAGAGTGTTTCTGAGTGTCTCTCAGAGTAAGGATGGTATCAGAGTGTTTCTGAGTGTCTCTTAGAGTGAGGATGGTATCAGAGTGTTTCTGATTGTCTCTCAGGATGGTATCAGAGTGTTTCTGAGTGTCTCTCAGAGTGAGGATGGTATCAGAGTGTTTATGAGTGTCTCTCAGGATGATATCAGAGTTTTTCTGAGTGTCTCTCAGAGTGAGTATGGTATCAGAGTGTTTCTGAGTGTCTCTCAGGATGATATCAGAGTGTTTCTGAGTGTTTCTCAGAGTGAGGATGGTATCAGAGTGTTTCTGAGTGTCTCTTAGAGTGAGGATGGTATCAGAGTGTTTCTTAGTGTCTCTCAGGATGACATCAGAGTGTTTCTTAGTGTCTCTCAGGATGATATCAGAGTGTTTCTGAGTGTCTCTCAGAGTGAGGATGGTATCAGAGTGTTTCTGAGTGTCTCTCAGAGTGAGGATGGTATCAGAGTGTTTATGAGTGTCTCTCAGGATGATATCAGAGTTTTTCTGAGTGTCTCTCAGAGTGAGTATGGTATCAGAGTGTTTCTGAGTGTCTCTCAGGATGATATCAGAGTGTTTCTGAGTGTCTCTCAGAGTGAGGATGGTATCAGAGTGTTTCTTAGTGTCTCTCAGGATGATATCAGAGTGTTTCTGAGTGTCTCTCAGAGTGAGGATGGTATCAGAGTGTTTCTGAGTGTCTCAGAGTGAGGATGGTATCAGAGTGTTTCTGAGTGTCTCTCAGGATGATATCAGAGTGTTTCTGAGTGTCTCTCAGAGTGAGGATGGTATCAGAGTGTTTCTGAGTGTCTCTTAGAGTGAGGATGGTATCAGAGTGTTTCTTAGTGTCTCTCAGGATGATATCAGAGTGTTTCTGAGTGTCTCTCAGAGTGAGGATGGTATCAGAGTGTTTCTGAGTGTCTCTCAGAGTGAGGATGGTATCAGAGTGTTTCTGAGTGTCTCTCAGAGTGAGGATGGCATCAGAGTGTTTCTGAGTGTCTCTCAGGATGTTATCAGAGTGTTGTTTCTGAGTGTCTCTCAGAGTGAGGATGGTATCAGAGTGTTTCTGAGTGTCTCTTAGAGTGAGGATGGTATCAGAGTGTTTCTGAGTGTCTCTCAGGATGATATCAGAGTGTTTCTGAGTGTCTCTCAGGATGATATCAGAGTGTTTCTGAGTGTCTCTCAGAGTGAGGATGGTATCAGAGTGTTTCTTAGTGTCTCTCAGGATGATATCAGAGTGTTTCTGAGTGTCTCTCAGAGTGAGGATGGTATCAGAGTGTTTCTGAGTGTCTCAGAGTGAGGATGGTATCAGAGTGTTTCTGAGTGTCTCTCAGGATGATATCAGAGTGTTTCTGAGTGTCTCTCAGAGTGAGGATGGTATCAGAGTGTTTCTGAGTGTCTCTTAGAGTGAGGATGGTATCAGAGTGTTTCTTAGTGTCTCTCAGGATGATATCAGAGTGTTTCTGAGTGTCTCTCAGAGTGAGGATGGTATCAGAGTGTTTCTGAGTGTCTCTCAGAGTGAGGATGGTATCAGAGTGTTTCTGAGTGTCTCTCAGAGTGAGGATGGTATCAGAGTGTTTCTGAGTGTCTCTCAGGATGTTATCAGAGTGTTTCTGAGTGTCTCTCAGAGTGAGGATGGTATCAGAGTGTTTCTGAGTGTCTCTTAGAGTGAGGATGGTATCAGAGTGTTTCTTAGTGTCTCTCAGGATGATATCAGAGTGTTTCTGAGTGTCTCTCAGAGTGAGGATGGTATCAGAGTGTTTCTGAGTGTCTCTTAGAGTGAGGATGGTATCAGAGTGTTTCTTAGTGTCTCTCAGGATGATATCAGAGTGTTTCTGAGTGTCTCTCAGAGTGAGGATGGTATCAGAGTGTTTCTGAGTGTCTCTCAGAGTGAGGATGGTATCAGAGTGTTTATGAGTGTCTCTCAGGATGATATCAGAGTTTTTCTGAGTGTCTCTCAGAGTGAGTATGGTATCAGAGTGTTTCTGAGTGTCTCTCAGGATGATATCAGAGTGTTTCTGAGTGTCTCTCAGAGTGAGGATGGTATCAGAGTGTTTCTTAGTGTCTCTCAGGATGATATCAGAGTGTTTCTGAGTGTCTCTCAGAGTGAGGATGGTATCAGAGTGTTTCTGAGTGTCTCAGAGTGAGGATGGTATCAGAGTGTTTCTGAGTGTCTCTCAGGATGATATCAGAGTGTTTCTGAGTGTCTCTCAGAGTGAGGATGGTATCAGAGTGTTTCTGAGTGTCTCTTAGAGTGAGGATGGTATCAGAGTGTTTCTTAGTGTCTCTCAGGATGATATCAGAGTGTTTCTGAGTGTCTCTCAGAGTGAGGATGGTATCAGAGTGTTTCTGAGTGTCTCTCAGAGTGAGGATGGTATCAGAGTGTTTCTGAGTGTCTCTCAGAGTGAGGATGGTATCAGAGTGTTTCTGAGTGTCTCTCAGGATGTTATCAGAGTGTTTCTGAGTGTCTCTCAGAGTGAGGATGGTATCAGAGTGTTTCTGAGTGTCTCTTAGAGTGAGGATGGTATCAGAGTGTTTCTGAGTGTCTCTCAGGATGATATCAGAGTGTTTCTGAGTGTCTCTCAGGATGATATCAGAGTGTTTCTGAGTGTCTCTCAGAGTGAGGATGGTATCAGAGTGTTTCTTAGTGTCTCTCAGGATGATATCAGAGTGTTTCTGAGTGTCTCTCAGAGTGAGGATGGTATCAGAGTGTTTCTGAGTGTCTCAGAGTGAGGATGGTATCAGAGTGTTTCTGAGTGTCTCTCAGGATGATATCAGAGTGTTTCTGAGTGTCTCTCAGAGTGAGGATGGTATCAGAGTGTTTCTGAGTGTCTCTTAGAGTGAGGATGGTATCAGAGTGTTTCTTAGTGTCTCTCAGGATGATATCAGAGTGTTTCTGAGTGTCTCTCAGAGTGAGGATGGTATCAGAGTGTTTCTGAGTGTCTCTCAGAGTGAGGATGGTATCAGAGTGTTTCTGAGTGTCTCTCAGAGTGAGGATGGTATCAGAGTGTTTCTGAGTGTCTCTCAGGATGTTATCAGAGTGTTTCTGAGTGTCTCTCAGAGTGAGGATGGTATCAGAGTGTTTCTGAGTGTCTCTTAGAGTGAGGATGGTATCAGAGTGTTTCTTAGTGTCTCTCAGGATGATATCAGAGTGTTTCTGAGTGTCTCTCAGAGTGAGGATGGTATCAGAGTGTTTCTGAGTGTCTCTTAGAGTGAGGATGGTATCAGAGTGTTTCTTAGTGTCTCTCAGGATGATATCAGAGTGTTTCTGAGTGTCTCTCAGAGTGAGGATGGTATCAGAGTGTTTCTGAGTGTCTCTCAGAGTGAGGATGGTATCAGAGTGTTTATGAGTGTCTCTCAGGATGATATCAGAGTTTTTCTGAGTGTCTCTCAGAGTGAGTATGGTATCAGAGTGTTTCTGAGTGTCTCTCAGGATGATATCAGAGTGTTTCTGAGTGTCTCTCAGAGTGAGGATGGTATCAGAGTGTTTCTGAGTGTCTCTCAGAGTGAGGATGGTATCAGAGTGTTTCTGAGTGTCTCTCAGAGTGAGGATGGTATCAGAGTGTTTCTGAGTGTCTCTCAGGATGTTATCAGAGTGTTTCTGAGTGTCTCTCAGAGTGAGGATGGTATCAGAGTGTTTCTGAGTGTCTCTTAGAGTGAGGATGGTATCAGAGTGTTTCTGAGTGTCTCTCAGGATGATATCAGAGTGTTTCTGAGTGTCTCTCAGGATGATATCAGAGTGTTTCTGAGTGTCTCTCAGAGTGAGGATGGTATCAGAGTGTTTCTTAGTGTCTCTCAGGATGATATCAGAGTGTTTCTGAGTGTCTCTCAGAGTGAGGATGGTATCAGAGTGTTTCTGAGTGTCTCAGAGTGAGGATGGTATCAGAGTGTTTCTGAGTGTCTCTCAGGATGATATCAGAGTGTTTCTGAGTGTCTCTCAGAGTGAGGATGGTATCAGAGTGTTTCTGAGTGTCTCTTAGAGTGAGGATGGTATCAGAGTGTTTCTTAGTGTCTCTCAGGATGATATCAGAGTGTTTCTGAGTGTCTCTCAGAGTGAGGATGGTATCAGAGTGTTTCTGAGTGTCTCTCAGAGTGAGGATGGTATCAGAGTGTTTCTGAGTGTCTCTCAGAGTGAGGATGGTATCAGAGTGTTTCTGAGTGTCTCTCAGGATGTTATCAGAGTGTTTCTGAGTGTCTCTCAGAGTGAGGATGGTATCAGAGTGTTTCTGAGTGTCTCTTAGAGTGAGGATGGTATCAGAGTGTTTCTTAGTGTCTCTCAGGATGATATCAGAGTGTTTCTGAGTGTCTCTCAGAGTGAGGATGGTATCAGAGTGTTTCTGAGTGTCTCTTAGAGTGAGGATGGTATCAGAGTGTTTCTTAGTGTCTCTCAGGATGATATCAGAGTGTTTCTGAGTGTCTCTCAGAGTGAGGATGGTATCAGAGTGTTTCTGAGTGTCTCTCAGAGTGAGGATGGTATCAGAGTGTTTATGAGTGTCTCTCAGGATGATATCAGAGTTTTTCTGAGTGTCTCTCAGAGTGAGTATGGTATCAGAGTGTTTCTGAGTGTCTCTCAGGATGATATCAGAGTGTTTCTGAGTGTCTCTCAGAGTGAGGATGGTATCAGAGTGTTTCTGAGTGTCTCTCAGGATGATATCAGAGTGTTTCTGAGTGTCTCTCAGAGTGAGGATGGTATCAGAGTGTTTCTTAGTGTCTCTCAGGATGATATCAGAGTGTTTCTGAGTGTCTCTCAGAGTGAGGATGGTATCAGAGTGTTTCTGAGTGTCTCTCAGAGTGAGGATGGTATCAGAGTGTTTCTGAGTGTCTCTCAGAGTGAGGATGGTATCAGAGTGTTTCTGAGTGTCTCTCAGAGTGAGGATGGTATCAGAGTGTTTCTGAGTGTCTCTCAGGATGTTATCAGAGTGTTTCTGAGTGTCTCTCAGAGTGAGGATGGTATCAGAGTGTTTCTGAGTGTCTCTTAGAGTGAGGATGGTATCAGAGTGTTTCTTAGTGTCTCTCAGGATGATATCAGAGTGTTTCTGAGTGTCTCTCAGAGTGAGGATGGTATCAGAGTGTTTCTGAGTGTCTCTCAGAGTGAGGATGGTATCAGAGTGTTTATGAGTGTCTCTCAGGATGATATCAGAGTTTTTCTGAGTGTCTCTCAGAGTGAGTATGGTATCAGAGTGTTTCTGAGTGTCTCTCAGGATGATATCAGAGTGTTTCTGAGTGTCTCTCAGAGTGAGGATGGTATCAGAGTGTTTCTGAGTGTCTCTCAGGATGATATCAGAGTGTTTCTGAGTGTCTCTCAGAGTGAGGATGGTATCAGAGTGTTTCTGAGTGTCTCTTAGAGTGAGGATGGTATCAGAGTGTTTCTTAGTGTCTCTCAGGATGATATCAGAGTGTTTCTGAGTGTCTCTCAGAGTGAGGATGGTATCAGAGTGTTTCTGAGTGTCTCTCAGAGTGAGGATGGTATCAGAGTGTTTCTGAGTGTCTCTCAGAGTGAGGATGGTATCAGAGTGTTTCTGAGTGTCTCTCAGGATGTTATCAGAGTGTTTCTGAGTGTCTTTCAGAGTGAGGATGGTATCAGAGTGTTTCTGAGTGTCTCTTAGAGTGAGGATGGTATCAGAGTGTTTCTTAGTGTCTCTCAGGATGATATCAGAGTGTTTCTGAGTGTCTCTCAGAGTGAGGATGGTATCAGAGTGTTTCTGAGTGTCTCTCAGAGTGAGGATGGTATCAGAGTGTTTATGAGTGTCTCTCAGGATGATATCAGAGTTTTTCTGAGTGTCTCTCAGAGTGAGTATGGTATCAGAGTGTTTCTGAGTGTCTCTCAGGATGATATCAGAGTGTTTCTGAGTGTCTCTCAGAGTGAGGATGGTATCAGAGTGTTTCTGAGTGTCTCTCAGGATGATATCAGAGTGTTTCTGAGTGTCTCTCAGAGTGAGGATGGTATCAGAGTGTTTCTGAGTGTCTCTTAGAGTGAGGATGGTATCAGAGTGTTTCTTAGTGTCTCTCAGGATGATATCAGAGTGTTTCTGAGTGTCTCTCAGAGTGAGGATGGTATCAGAGTGTTTCTGAGTGTCTCTCAGAGTGAGGATGGTATCAGAGTGTTTCTGAGTGTCTCTCAGAGTGAGGATGGTATCAGAGTGTTTCTGAGTGTCTCTCAGGATGTTATCAGAGTGTTTCTGAGTGTCTCTCAGAGTGAGGATGGTATCAGAGTGTTTCTGAGTGTCTCTTAGAGTGAGGATGGTATCAGAGTGTTTCTTAGTGTCTCTCAGGATGATATCAGAGTGTTTCTGAGTGTCTCTCAGAGTGAGGATGGTATCAGAGTGTTTCTGAGTGTCTCAGAGTGAGGATGGTATCAGAGTGTTTCTGAGTGTCTCTCAGGATGATATCAGAGTGTTTCTGAGTGTCTCTCAGAGTGAGGATGGTATCAGAGTGTTTATGAGTGTCTCTCAGAGTGAGGATGGTATCAGAGTGTTTCTGAGTGTCTCTCAGAGTGAGGATGGTATCAGAGTGTTTCTGAGTGTCTCTCAGGATGTTATCAGAGTGTTTCTGAGTGTCTCTCAGAGTGAGGATGGTATCAGAGTGTTTCTGAGTGTCTCTTAGAGTGAGGATGGTATCAGAGTGTTTCTTAGTGTCTCTCAGGATGATATCAGAGTGTTTCTGAGTGTCTCTCAGAGTGAGGATGGTATCAGAGTGTTTCTGAGTGTCTCTTAGAGTGAGGATGGTATCAGAGTGTTTCTTAGTGTCTCTCAGGATGATATCAGAGTGTTTCTGAGTGTCTCTCAGAGTGAGGATGGTATCAGAGTGTTTCTGAGTGTCTCTCAGAGTGAGGATGGTATCAGAGTGTTTATGAGTGTCTCTCAGGATGATATCAGAGTTTTTCTGAGTGTCTCTCAGAGTGAGTATGGTATCAGAGTGTTTCTGAGTGTCTCTCAGGATGATATCAGAGTGTTTCTGAGTGTCTCTCAGAGTGAGGATGGTATCAGAGTGTTTCTGAGTGTCTCTCAGGATGATATCAGAGTGTTTCTGAGTGTCTCTCAGAGTGAGGATGGTATCAGAGTGTTTCTGAGTGTCTCTTAGAGTGAGGATGGTATCAGAGTGTTTCTTAGTGTCTCTCAGAGTGAGGATGGTATCAGAGTGTTTCTGAGTGTCTCTCAGAGTGAGGATGGTATCAGAGTGTTTCTGAGTGTCTCTCAGGATGTTATCAGAGTGTTTCTGAGTGTCTCTCAGAGTGAGGATGGTATCAGAGTGTTTCTGAGTGTCTCTTAGAGTGAGGATGGTATCAGAGTGTTTCTTAGTGTCTCTCAGGATGATATCAGAGTGTTTCTGAGTGTCTCTCAGAGTGAGGATGGTATCAGAGTGTTTCTGAGTGTCTCTCAGGATGATATCAGAGTGTTTCTGAGTGTCTCTCAGAGTGAGGATGGTATCAGAGTGTTTCTGAGTGTCTCTTAGAGTGAGGATGGTATCAGAGTGTTTCTTAGTGTCTCTTAGAGTTAGGATGGTATCAGAGTGTTTCTTAGTGTCTCTCAGGATGATATCAGAGTGTTTCTGAGTGTCTCTCAGAGTGAGGATGGTATCAGAGTGTTTCTTAGTGTCTCTCAGAGTGAGGATGGTATCAGAGTATTTCTGAGTGTCTCTCAGAGTGAGGATGGTATCAGAGTGTTTCTGAGTGTCTCTCAGGATGTTATCAGAGTGTTTCTGAGTGTCTCTCAGAGTGAGGATGGTATCAGAGTGTTTCTGAGTGTCTCTTAGAGTGAGGATGGTATCAGAGTGTTTCTTAGTGTCTCTCAGGATGATATCAGAGTGTTTCTGAGTGTCTCTCAGAGTGAGGATGGTATCAGAGTGTTTCTGAGTGTCTCTCAGGATGATATCAGAGTGTTTCTGAGTGTCTCTCAGAGTGAGGATGGTATCAGAGTGTTTCTGAGTGTCTCTTAGAGTGAGGATGGTATCAGAGTGTTTCTTAGTGTCTCTTAGAGTGAGGATGGTATCAGAGTGTTTCTTAGTGTCTCTCAGGATGATATCAGAGTGTTTCTGAGTGTCTCTCAGAGTGAGGATGGTATCAGAGTGTTTCTGAGTGTCTCTCAGAGTGAGGATGGTATCAGAGTGTTTATGAGTGTCTCTCAGGATGATATCAGAGTTTTTCTGAGTGTCTCTCAGAGTGAGTATGGTATCAGAGTGTTTCTGAGTGTCTCTCAGGATGATATCAGAGTGTTTCTGAGTGTCTCTCAGAGTGAGGATGGTATCAGAGTGTTTCTGAGTGTCTCTTAGAGTGAGGATGGTATCAGAGTGTTTCTTAGTGTCTCTCAGGATGATATCAGAGTGTTTCTGAGTGTCTCTCAGAGTGAGGATGGTATCAGAGTGTTTCTGAGTGTCTCTCAGAGTGAGGATGGTATCAGAGTGTTTCTGAGTGTCTCTCAGAGTGAGGATGGTATCAGAGTGTTTCTGAGTGTCTCTCAGAGTGAGGATGGTATCAGAGTGTTTCTGAGTGTCTCTCATGATGTTATCAGAGTGTTTCTGAGTGTCTCTCAGAGTGAGGATGGTATCAGAGTGTTTCTGAGTGTCTCTTAGAGTGAGGATGGTATCAGAGTGTTTCTTAGTGTCTCTCAGGATGATATCAGAGTGTTTCTGATTGTCTCTCAGAGTGAGGATGGTATCAGAGTGTTTCTGAGTGTCTCTCAGAGTGAGGATGGTATCAGAGTGTTTCTGAGTGTCTCTCAGGATGTTATCAGAGTGTTTCTGAGTGTCTCTCAGAGTGAGGATGGTATCAGAGTGTTTCTGAGTGTCTCTTAGAGTGAGGATGGTATCAGAGTGTTTCTTAGTGTCTCTCAGGATGATATCAGAGTGTTTCTGAGTGCCTCTCAGAGTGAGGATGGTATCAGAGTGTTTCTGAGTGTCTCTCAGAGTGAGGATGGTATCAGAGTGTTTATGAGTGTCTCTCAGGATGATATCAGAGTTTTTCTGAGTGTCTCTCAGAGTGAGTATGGTATCAGAGTGTTTCTGAGTGTCTCTCAGGATGATATCAGAGTGTTTCTGAGTGTCTCTCAGAGTGAGGATGGTATCAGAGTGTTTCTGAGTGTCTCTCAGGATGATATCAGAGTGTTTCTGAGTGTCTCTCAGAGTGAGGATGGTATCAGAGTGTTTCTGAGTGTCTCTTAGAGTGAGGATGGTATCAGAGTGTTTCTTAGTGTCTCTCAGGATGATATCAGAGTGTTTCTGAGTGTCTCTCAGAGTGAGGATGGTATCAGAGTGTTTCTGAGTGTCTCTCAGAGTGAGGATGGTATCAGAGTGTTTCTGAGTGTCTCTCAGAGTGAGGATGGTATCAGAGTGTTTCTGAGTGTCTCTCAGGATGTTATCAGAGTGTTTCTGAGTGTCTCTCAGAGTGAGGATGGTATCAGAGTGTTTCTGAGCGTCTCTTAGAGTGAGGATGGTATCAGAGTGTTTCTTAGTGTCTCTCAGGATGATATCAGAGTGTTTCTGAGTGTCTCTCAGAGTGAGGATGGTATCAGAGTGTTTCTGAGTGTCTCAGAGTGAGGATGGTATCAGAGTGTTTCTGAGTGTCTCTCAGGATGATATCAGAGTGTTTCTGAGTGTCTCTCAGAGTGAGGATGGTATCAGAGTGTTTCTGAGTGTCTCTCAGAGTGAGGATGGTATCAGAGTGTTTCTGAGTGTCTCTCAGAGTGAGGATGGTATCAGAGTGTTTCTGAGTGTCTCTCAGGATGTTATCAGAGTGTTTCTGAGTGTCTCTCAGAGTGAGGATGGTATCAGAGGGTTTCTGAGTGTCTCTTAGAGTGAGGATGGTATCAGAGTGTTTCTTAGTGTCTCTCAGGATGATATCAGAGTGTTTCTGAGTGTCTCTCAGAGTGAGGATGGTATCAGAGTGTTTCTGAGTGTCTCTTAGAGTGAGGATGGTATCAGAGTGTTTCTTAGTGTCTCTCAGGATGATATCAGAGTGTTTCTGAGTGTCTCTCAGAGTGAGGATGGTATCAGAGTGTTTCTGAGTGTCTCTCAGAGTGAGGATGGTATCAGAGTGTTTATGAGTGTCTCTCAGGATGATATCAGAGTTTTTCTGAGTGTCTCTCAGAGTGAGTATGGTATCAGAGTGTTTCTGAGTGTCTCTCAGGATGATATCAGAGTGTTTCTGAGTGTCTCTCAGAGTGAGGATGGTATCAGAGTGTTTCTGAGTGTCTCTCAGGATGATATCAGAGTGTTTCTGAGTGTCTCTCAGAGTGAGGATGGTATCAGAGTGTTTCTGAGTGTCTCTTAGAGTGAGGATGGTATCAGAGTGTTTCTTAGTGTCTCTCAGGATGATATCAGAGTGTTTCTGAGTGTCTCTCAGAGTGAGGATGGTATCAGAGTGTTTCTGAGTGTCTCTCAGAGTGAGGATGGTATCAGAGTGTTTCTGAGTGTCTCTCAGAGTGAGGATGGTATCAGAGTGTTTCTGAGTGTCTCTCAGGATGTTATCAGAGTGTTTCTGAGTGTCTCTCAGAGTGAGGATGGTATCAGAGTGTTTCTGAGCGTCTCTTAGAGTGAGGATGGTATCAGAGTGTTTCTTAGTGTCTCTCAGGATGATATCAGAGTGTTTCTGAGTGTCTCTCAGAGTGAGGATGGTATCAGAGTGTTTCTGATTGTCTCAGAGTGAGGATGGTATCAGAGTGTTTCTGAGTGTCTCTCAGGATGATATCAGAGTGTTTCTGAGTGTCTCTCAGAGTGAGGATGGTATCAGAGTGTTTCTGAGTGTCTCTCAGAGTGAGGATGGTATCAGAGTGTTTCTGAGTGTCTCTCAGAGTGAGGATGGTATCAGAGTGTTTCTGAGTGTCTCTCAGGATGTTATCAGAGTGTTTCTGAGTGTCTCTCAGAGTGAGGATGGTATCAGAGGGTTTCTGAGTGTCTCTTAGAGTGAGGATGGTATCAGAGTGTTTCTTAGTGTCTCTCAGGATGATATCAGAGTGTTTCTGAGTGTCTCTCAGAGTGAGGATGGTATCAGAGTGTTTCTGAGTGTCTCTTAGAGTGAGGATGGTATCAGAGTGTTTCTTAGTGTCTCTCAGGATGATATCAGAGTGTTTCTGAGTGTCTCTCAGAGTGAGGATGGTATCAGAGTGTTTCTGAGTGTCTCTCAGAGTGAGGATGGTATCAGAGTGTTTATGAGTGTCTCTCAGGATGATATCAGAGTTTTTCTGAGTGTCTCTCAGAGTGAGTATGGTATCAGAGTGTTTCTGAGTGTCTCTCAGGATGATATCAGAGTGTTTCTGAGTGTCTCTCAGAGTGAGGATGGTATCAGAGTGTTTCTGAGTGTCTCTCAGGATGATATCAGAGTGTTTCTGGGTGTCTCTCAGAGTGAGGATGGTATCAGAGTGTTTCTGAGTGTCTCTTAGAGTGAGGATGGTATCAGAGTGTTTCTTAGTGTCTCTCAGGATGATATCAGAGTGTTTCTGAGTGTCTCTCAGAGTGAGGATGGTATCAGAGTGTTTCTGAGTGTCTCTCAGAGTGAGGATGGTATCAGAGTGTTTCTGAGTGTCTCTCAGAGTGAGGATGGTATCAGAGTGTTTCTGAGTGTCTCTCAGGATGTTATCAGAGTGTTTCTGAGTGTCTCTCAGAGTGAGGATGGTATCAGAGTGTTTCTGAGTGTCTCTTAGAGTGAGGATGGTATCAGAGTGTTTCTTAGTGTCTCTCAGGATGATATCAGAGTGTTTCTGAGTGTCTCTCAGAGTGAGGATGGTATCAGAGTGTTTCTGAGTGTCTCTCAGAGTGAGGATGGTATCAGAGTGTTTATGAGTGTCTCTCAGGATGATATCAGAGTTTTTCTGAGTGTCTCTCAGAGTGAGTATGGTATCAGAGTGTTTCTGAGTGTCTCTCAGGATGATATCAGAGTGTTTCTGAGTGTCTCTCAGAGTGAGGATGGTATCAGAGTGTTTCTGAGTGTCTCTCAGGATGATATCAGAGTTTTTCTGAGTGTCTCTCAGAGTGAGGATGGTATCAGAGTGTTTCTGAGTGTCTCTTAGAGTGAGGATGGTATCAGAGTGTTTCTTAGTGTCTCTCAGGATGATATCAGAGTGTTTCTGAGTGTCTCTCAGAGTGAGGATGGTATCAGAGTGTTTCTGAGTGTCTCTCAGAGTGAGGATGGTATCAGAGTGTTTCTGAGTGTCTCTCAGAGTGAGGATGGTATCAGAGTGTTTCTGAGTGTCTCTCAGAGTGAGGATGGTATCAGAGTGTTTCTGAGTGTCTCTCATGATGTTATCAGAGTGTTTCTGAGTGTCTCTCAGAGTGAGGATGGTATCAGAGTGTTTCTGAGTGTCTCTTAGAGTGAGGATGGTATCAGAGTGTTTCTTAGTGTCTCTCAGGATGATATCAGAGTGTTTCTGATTGTCTCTCAGAGTGAGGATGGTATCAGAGTGTTTCTGAGTGTCTCTCAGAGTGAGGATGGTATCAGAGTGTTTCTGAGTGTCTCTCAGAGTGAGGATGGTATCAGAGTGTTTCTGAGTGTCTCTCAGGATGTTATCAGAGTGTTTCTGAGTGTCTCTCAGAGTGAGGATGGTATCAGAGTGTTTCTGAGTGTCTCTTAGAGTGAGGATGGTATCAGAGTGTTTCTTAGTGTCTCTCAGGATGATATCAGAGTGTTTCTGAGTGTCTCTCAGAGTGAGGATGGTATCAGAGTGTTTCTGAGTGTCTCTCAGAGTGAGGATGGTATCAGAGTGTTTATGAGTGTCTCTCAGGATGATATCAGAGTTTTTCTGAGTGTCTCTCAGAGTGAGTATGGTATCAGAGTGTTTCTGAGTGTCTCTCAGGATGATATCAGAGTGTTTCTGAGTGTCTCTCAGAGTGAGGATGGTATCAGAGTGTTTCTGAGTGTCTCTCAGGATGATATCAGAGTGTTTCTGAGTGTCTCTCAGAGTGAGGATGGTATCAGAGTGTTTCTGAGTGTCTCTTAGAGTGAGGATGGTATCAGAGTGTTTCTTAGTGTCTCTCAGGATGATATCAGAGTGTTTCTGAGTGTCTCTCAGAGTGAGGATGGTATCAGAGTGTTTCTGAGTGTCTCTCAGAGTGAGGATGGTATCAGAGTGTTTCTGAGTGTCTCTCAGAGTGAGGATGGTATCAGAGTGTTTCTGAGTGTCTCTCAGGATGTTATCAGAGTGTTTCTGAGTGTCTCTCAGAGTGAGGATGGTATCAGAGTGTTTCTGAGCGTCTCTTAGAGTGAGGATGGTATCAGAGTGTTTCTTAGTGTCTCTCAGGATGATATCAGAGTGTTTCTGAGTGTCTTTCAGAGTGAGGATGGTATCAGAGTGTTTCTGAGTGTCTCAGAGTGAGGATGGTATCAGAGTGTTTCTGAGTGTCTCTCAGGATGATATCAGAGTGTTTCTGAGTGTCTCTCAGAGTGAGGATGGTATCAGAGTGTTTCTGAGTGTCTCTCAGAGTGAGGATGGTATCAGAGTGTTTCTGAGTGTCTCTCAGAGTGAGGATGGTATCAGAGTGTTTCTGAGTGTCTCTCAGGATGTTATCAGAGTGTTTCTGAGTGTCTCTCAGAGTGAGGATGGTATCAGAGTGTTTCTGAGTGTCTCTTAGAGTGAGGATGGTATCAGAGTGTTTCTTAGTGTCTCTCAGGATGATATCAGAGTGTTTCTGAGTGTCTCTCAGAGTGAGGATGGTATCAGAGTGTTTCTGAGTGTCTCTTAGAGTGAGGATGGTATCAGAGTGTTTCTTAGTGTCTCTCAGGATGATATCAGAGTGTTTCTGAGTGTCTCTCAGAGTGAGGATGGTATCAGAGTGTTTCTGAGTGTCTCTCAGAGTGAGGATGGTATCAGAGTGTTTATGAGTGTCTCTCAGGATGATATCAGAGTTTTTCTGAGTGTCTCTCAGAGTGAGTATGGTATCAGAGTGTTTCTGAGTGTCTCTCAGGATGATATCAGAGTGTTTCTGAGTGTCTCTCAGAGTGAGGATGGTATCAGAGTGTTTCTGAGTGTCTCTCAGGATGATATCAGAGTGTTTCTGAGTGTCTCTCAGAGTGAGGATGGTATCAGAGTGTTTCTGAGTGTCTCTTAGAGTGAGGATGGTATCAGAGTGTTTCTTAGTGTCTCTCAGGATGATATCAGAGTGTTTCTGAGTGTCTCTCAGAGTGAGGATGGTATCAGAGTGTTTCTGAGTGTCTCTCAGAGTGAGGATGGTATCAGAGTGTTTCTGAGTGTCTCTCAGAGTGAGGATGGTATCAGAGTGTTTCTGAGTGTCTCTCAGGATGTTATCAGAGTGTTTCTGAGTGTCTCTCAGAGTGAGGATGGTATCAGAGTGTTTCTGAGTGTCTCTTAGAGTGAGGATGGTATCAGAGTGTTTCTTAGTGTCTCTCAGGATGATATCAGAGTGTTTCTGAGTGTCTCTCAGAGTGAGGATGGTATCAGAGTGTTTCTGAGTGTCTCTCAGGATGATATCAGAGTGTTTCTGAGTGTCTCTCAGAGTGAGGATGGTATCAGAGTGTTTCTGAGTGTCTCTTAGAGTGAGGATGGTATCAGAGTGTTTCTTAGTGTCTCTCAGGATGATATCAGAGTGTTTCTGAGTGTCTCTCAGAGTGAGGATGGTATCAGAGTGTTTCTGAGTGTCTCTCAGAGTGAGGATGGTATCAGAGTGTTTCTGAGTGTCTCTCAGAGTGAGGATGGTATCAGAGTGTTTCTGAGTGTCTCTCAGAGTGAGGATGGTATCAGAGTGTTTATGAGTGTCTCTCAGGATGATATCAGAGTTTTTCTGAGTGTCTCTCAGAGTGAGTATGGTATCAGAGTGTTTCTGAGTGTCTCTCAGGATGATATCAGAGTGTTTCTGAGTGTCTCTCAGAGTGAGGATGGTATCAGAGTGTTTCTGAGTGTCTCTCAGGATGATATCAGAGTTTTTCTGAGTGTCTCTCAGAGTGAGGATGGTATCAGAGTGTTTCTGAGTGTCTCTTAGAGTGAGGATGGTATCAGAGTGTTTCTTAGTGTCTCTCAGGATGATATCAGAGTGTTTCTGAGTGTCTCTCAGAGTGAGGATGGTATCAGAGTGTTTCTGAGTGTCTCTCAGAGTGAGGATGGTATCAGAGTGTTTCTGAGTGTCTCTCAGAGTGAGGATGGTATCAGAGTGTTTCTGAGTGTCTCTCAGAGTGAGGATGGTATCAGAGTGTTTCTGAGTGTCTCTCAGGATGTTATCAGAGTGTTTCTGAGTGTCTCTCAGAGTGAGGATGGTATCAAAGTGTTTCTGAGTGTCTCTTAGAGTGAGGATGGTATCAGAGTGTTTCTTAGTGTCTCTCAGGATGATATCAGAGTGTTTCTGATTGTCTCTCAGAGTGAGGATGGTATCAGAGTGTTTCTGAGTGTCTCTCAGAGTGAGGATGGTATCAGAGTGTTTCTGAGTGTCTCTCAGAGTGAGGATGGTATCAGAGTGTTTCTGAGTGTCTCTCAGGATGTTATCAGAGTGTTTCTGAGTGTCTCTCAGAGTGAGGATGGTATCAGAGTGTTTCTGAGTGTCTCTTAGAGTGAGGATGGTATCAGAGTGTTTCTTAGTGTCTCTCAGGATGATATCAGAGTGTTTCTGAGTGTCTCTCAGAGTGAGGATGGTATCAGAGTGTTTCTGAGTGTCTCTCAGAGTGAGGATGGTATCAGAGTGTTTATGAGTGTCTCTCAGGATGATATCAGAGTTTTTCTGAGTGTCTCTCAGAGTGAGTATGGTATCAGAGTGTTTCTGAGTGTCTCTCAGGATGATATCAGAGTGTTTCTGAGTGTCTCTCAGAGTGAGGATGGTATCAGAGTGTTTCTGAGTGTCTCTCAGAGTGAGTATGGTATCAGAGTGTTTCTGAGTGTCTCTCAGGATGATATCAGAGTGTTTCTGAGTGTCTCTCAGAGTGAGGATGGTATCAGAGTGTTTCTGAGTGTCTCTCAGGATGTTATCAGAGTGTTTCTGAGTGTCTCTCAGAGTGAGGATGGTATCAGAGTGTTTCTGAGTGTCTCTTAGAGTGAGGATGGTATCAGAGTGTTTCTTAGTGTCTCTCAGGATGATATCAGAGTGTTTCTGAGTGTCTCTCAGAGTGAGGATGGTATCAGAGTGTTTCTGAGTGTCTCTCAGAGTGAGGATGGTATCAGAGTGTTTCTGAGTGTCTCTCAGAGTGAGGATGGTATCAGAGTGTTTCTGAGTGTCTCTCAGGATGTTATCAGAGTGTTTCTGAGTGTCTCTCAGAGTGAGGATGGTATCAGAGTGTTTCTGAGTGTCTCTTAGAGTGAGGATGGTATCAGAGTGTTTCTTAGTGTCTCTCAGGATGATATCAGAGTGTTTCTGAGTGTCTCTCAGAGTGAGGATGGTATCAGAGTGTTTCTGAGTGTCTCAGAGTGAGGATGGTATCAGAGTGTTTCTGAGTGTCTCTCAGGATGATATCAGAGTGTTTCTGAGTGTCTCTCAGAGTGAGGATGGTATCAGAGTGTTTCTGAGTGTCTCTCAGAGTGAGGATGGTATCAGAGTGTTTCTGAGTGTCTCTCAGAGTGAGGATGGTATCAGAGTGTTTCTGAGTGTCTCTCAGGATGTTATCAGAGTGTTTCTGAGTGTCTCTCAGAGTGAGGATGGTATCAGAGTGTTTCTGAGTGTCTCTCAGGATGATATCAGAGTGTTTCTGAGTGTCTCTCAGAGTGAGGATGGTATCAGAGTGTTTCTGAGTGTCTCTCAGAGTGAGGATGGTATCAGAGTGTTTATGAGTGTCTCTCAGGATGATATCAGAGTTTTTCTGAGTGTCTCTCAGAGTGAGTATGGTATCAGAGTGTTTCTGAGTGTCTCTCAGGATGTTATCAGAGTGTTTCTGAGTGTCTCTCAGAGTGAGGATGGTATCAGAGTGTTTCTGAGTGTCTCTTAGAGTGAGGATGGTATCAGAGTGTTTCTTAGTGTCTCTCAGGATGATATCAGAGTGTTTCTGAGTGTCTCTCAGAGTGAGGATGGTATCAGAGTGTTTCTGAGTGTCTCTTAGAGTGAGGATGGTATCAGAGTGTTTCTTAGTGTCTCTCAGGATGATATCAGAGTGTTTCTGAGTGTCTCTCAGAGTGAGGATGGTATCAGAGTGTTTCTGAGTGTCTCTCAGAGTGAGGATGGTATCAGAGTGTTTATGAGTGTCTCTCAGGATGATATCAGAGTTTTTCTGAGTGTCTCTCAGAGTGAGTATGGTATCAGAGTGTTTCTGAGTGTCTCTCAGGATGATATCAGAGTGTTTCTGAGTGTCTCTCAGAGTGAGGATGGTATCAGAGTGTTTCTGAGTGTCTCTCAGGATGATATCAGAGTTTTTCTGAGTGTCTCTCAGAGTGAGGATGGTATCAGAGTGTTTCTGAGTGTCTCTTAGAGTGAGGATGGTATCAGAGTGTTTCTTAGTGTCTCTCAGGATGATATCAGAGTGTTTCTGAGTGTCTCTCAGAGTGAGGATGGTATCAGAGTGTTTCTGAGTGTCTCTCAGAGTGAGGATGGTATCAGAGTGTTTCTGAGTGTCTCTCAGAGTGAGGATGGTATCAGAGTGTTTCTGAGTGTCTCTCAGAGTGAGGATGGTATCAGAGTGTTTCTGAGTGTCTCTCAGGATGTTATCAGAGTGTTTCTGAGTGTCTCTCAGAGTGAGGATGGTATCAAAGTGTTTCTGAGTGTCTCTTAGAGTGAGGATGGTATCAGAGTGTTTCTTAGTGTCTCTCAGGATGATATCAGAGTGTTTCTGATTGTCTCTCAGAGTGAGGATGGTATCAGAGTGTTTCTGAGTGTCTCTCAGAGTGAGGATGGTATCAGAGTGTTTCTGAGTGTCTCTCAGAGTGAGGATGGTATCAGAGTGTTTCTGAGTGTCTCTCAGGATGTTATCAGAGTGTTTCTGAGTGTCTCTCAGAGTGAGGATGGTATCAGAGTGTTTCTGAGTGTCTCTTAGAGTGAGGATGGTATCAGAGTGTTTCTTAGTGTCTCTCAGGATGATATCAGAGTGTTTCTGAGTGTCTCTCAGAGTGAGGATGGTATCAGAGTGTTTCTGAGTGTCTCTCAGAGTGAGGATGGTATCAGAGTGTTTATGAGTGTCTCTCAGGATGATATCAGAGTTTTTCTGAGTGTCTCTCAGAGTGAGTATGGTATCAGAGTGTTTCTGAGTGTCTCTCAGGATGATATCAGAGTGTTTCTGAGTGTCTCTCAGAGTGAGGATGGTATCAGAGTGTTTCTGAGTGTCTCTCAGAGTGAGTATGGTATCAGAGTGTTTCTGAGTGTCTCTCAGGATGATATCAGAGTGTTTCTGAGTGTCTCTCAGAGTGAGGATGGTATCAGAGTGTTTCTGAGTGTCTCTCAGGATGTTATCAGAGTGTTTCTGAGTGTCTCTCAGAGTGAGGATGGTATCAGAGTGTTTCTGAGTGTCTCTTAGAGTGAGGATGGTATCAGAGTGTTTCTTAGTGTCTCTCAGGATGATATCAGAGTGTTTCTGAGTGTCTCTCAGAGTGAGGATGGTATCAGAGTGTTTCTGAGTGTCTCTCAGAGTGAGGATGGTATCAGAGTGTTTCTGAGTGTCTCTCAGAGTGAGGATGGTATCAGAGTGTTTCTGAGTGTCTCTCAGGATGTTATCAGAGTGTTTCTGAGTGTCTCTCAGAGTGAGGATGGTATCAGAGTGTTTCTGAGTGTCTCTTAGAGTGAGGATGGTATCAGAGTGTTTCTTAGTGTCTCTCAGGATGATATCAGAGTGTTTCTGAGTGTCTCTCAGAGTGAGGATGGTATCAGAGTGTTTCTGAGTGTCTCAGAGTGAGGATGGTATCAGAGTGTTTCTGAGTGTCTCTCAGGATGATATCAGAGTGTTTCTGAGTGTCTCTCAGAGTGAGGATGGTATCAGAGTGTTTCTGAGTGTCTCTCAGAGTGAGGATGGTATCAGAGTGTTTCTGAGTGTCTCTCAGAGTGAGGATGGTATCAGAGTGTTTCTGAGTGTCTCTCAGGATGTTATCAGAGTGTTTCTGAGTGTCTCTCAGAGTGAGGATGGTATCAGAGTGTTTCTGAGTGTCTCTCAGGATGATATCAGAGTGTTTCTGAGTGTCTCTCAGAGTGAGGATGGTATCAGAGTGTTTCTGAGTGTCTCTTAGAGTGAGGATGGTATCAGAGTGTTTCTTAGTGTCTCTCAGGATGATATCAGAGTGTTTCTGAGTGTCTCTCAGAGTGAGGATGGTATCAGAGTGTTTCTGAGTGTCTCTCAGAGTGAGGATGGTATCAGAGTGTTTCTGAGTGTCTCTCAGAGTGAGGATGGTATCAGAGTGTTTCTGAGTGTCTCTCAGGATGTTATCAGAGTGTTTCTGAGTGTCTCTCAGAGTGAGGATGGTATCAGAGTGTTTCTGAGCGTCTCTTAGAGTGAGGATGGTATCAGAGTGTTTCTTAGTGTCTCTCAGGATGATATCAGAGTGTTTCTGAGTGTCTCTCAGAGTGAGGATGGTATCAGAGTGTTTCTGATTGTCTCAGAGTGAGGATGGTATCAGAGTGTTTCTGAGTGTCTCTCAGGATGATATCAGAGTGTTTCTGAGTGTCTCTCAGAGTGAGGATGGTATCAGAGTGTTTCTGAGTGTCTCTCAGAGTGAGGATGGTATCAGAGTGTTTCTGAGTGTCTCTCAGAGTGAGGATGGTATCAGAGTGTTTCTGAGTGTCTCTCAGGATGTTATCAGAGTGTTTCTGAGTGTCTCTCAGAGTGAGGATGGTATCAGAGGGTTTCTGAGTGTCTCTTAGAGTGAGGATGGTATCAGAGTGTTTCTTAGTGTCTCTCAGGATGATATCAGAGTGTTTCTGAGTGTCTCTCAGAGTGAGGATGGTATCAGAGTGTTTCTGAGTGTCTCTTAGAGTGAGGATGGTATCAGAGTGTTTCTTAGTGTCTCTCAGGATGATATCAGAGTGTTTCTGAGTGTCTCTCAGAGTGAGGATGGTATCAGAGTGTTTCTGAGTGTCTCTCAGAGTGAGGATGGTATCAGAGTGTTTATGAGTGTCTCTCAGGATGATATCAGAGTTTTTCTGAGTGTCTCTCAGAGTGAGTATGGTATCAGAGTGTTTCTGAGTGTCTCTCAGGATGATATCAGAGTGTTTCTGAGTGTCTCTCAGAGTGAGGATGGTATCAGAGTGTTTCTGAGTGTCTCTCAGGATGATATCAGAGTGTTTCTGGGTGTCTCTCAGAGTGAGGATGGTATCAGAGTGTTTCTGAGTGTCTCTTAGAGTGAGGATGGTATCAGAGTGTTTCTTAGTGTCTCTCAGGATGATATCAGAGTGTTTCTGAGTGTCTCTCAGAGTGAGGATGGTATCAGAGTGTTTCTGAGTGTCTCTCAGAGTGAGGATGGTATCAGAGTGTTTCTGAGTGTCTCTCAGAGTGAGGATGGTATCAGAGTGTTTCTGAGTGTCTCTCAGGATGTTATCAGAGTGTTTCTGAGTGTCTCTCAGAGTGAGGATGGTATCAGAGTGTTTCTGAGTGTCTCTTAGAGTGAGGATGGTATCAGAGTGTTTCTTAGTGTCTCTCAGGATGATATCAGAGTGTTTCTGAGTGTCTCTCAGAGTGAGGATGGTATCAGAGTGTTTCTGAGTGTCTCTCAGAGTGAGGATGGTATCAGAGTGTTTATGAGTGTCTCTCAGGATGATATCAGAGTTTTTCTGAGTGTCTCTCAGAGTGAGTATGGTATCAGAGTGTTTCTGAGTGTCTCTCAGGATGATATCAGAGTGTTTCTGAGTGTCTCTCAGAGTGAGGATGGTATCAGAGTGTTTCTGAGTGTCTCTCAGGATGATATCAGAGTTTTTCTGAGTGTCTCTCAGAGTGAGGATGGTATCAGAGTGTTTCTGAGTGTCTCTTAGAGTGAGGATGGTATCAGAGTGTTTCTTAGTGTCTCTCAGGATGATATCAGAGTGTTTCTGAGTGTCTCTCAGAGTGAGGATGGTATCAGAGTGTTTCTGAGTGTCTCTCAGAGTGAGGATGGTATCAGAGTGTTTCTGAGTGTCTCTCAGAGTGAGGATGGTATCAGAGTGTTTCTGAGTGTCTCTCAGAGTGAGGATGGTATCAGAGTGTTTCTGAGTGTCTCTCATGATGTTATCAGAGTGTTTCTGAGTGTCTCTCAGAGTGAGGATGGTATCAGAGTGTTTCTGAGTGTCTCTTAGAGTGAGGATGGTATCAGAGTGTTTCTTAGTGTCTCTCAGGATGATATCAGAGTGTTTCTGATTGTCTCTCAGAGTGAGGATGGTATCAGAGTGTTTCTGAGTGTCTCTCAGAGTGAGGATGGTATCAGAGTGTTTCTGAGTGTCTCTCAGAGTGAGGATGGTATCAGAGTGTTTCTGAGTGTCTCTCAGGATGTTATCAGAGTGTTTCTGAGTGTCTCTCAGAGTGAGGATGGTATCAGAGTGTTTCTGAGTGTCTCTTAGAGTGAGGATGGTATCAGAGTGTTTCTTAGTGTCTCTCAGGATGATATCAGAGTGTTTCTGAGTGTCTCTCAGAGTGAGGATGGTATCAGAGTGTTTCTGAGTGTCTCTCAGAGTGAGGATGGTATCAGAGTGTTTATGAGTGTCTCTCAGGATGATATCAGAGTTTTTCTGAGTGTCTCTCAGAGTGAGTATGGTATCAGAGTGTTTCTGAGTGTCTCTCAGGATGATATCAGAGTGTTTCTGAGTGTCTCTCAGAGTGAGGATGGTATCAGAGTGTTTCTGAGTGTCTCTCAGGATGATATCAGAGTGTTTCTGAGTGTCTCTCAGAGTGAGGATGGTATCAGAGTGTTTCTGAGTGTCTCTTAGAGTGAGGATGGTATCAGAGTGTTTCTTAGTGTCTCTCAGGATGATATCAGAGTGTTTCTGAGTGTCTCTCAGAGTGAGGATGGTATCAGAGTGTTTCTGAGTGTCTCTCAGAGTGAGGATGGTATCAGAGTGTTTCTGAGTGTCTCTCAGAGTGAGGATGGTATCAGAGTGTTTCTGAGTGTCTCTCAGGATGTTATCAGAGTGTTTCTGAGTGTCTCTCAGAGTGAGGATGGTATCAGAGTGTTTCTGAGCGTCTCTTAGAGTGAGGATGGTATCAGAGTGTTTCTTAGTGTCTCTCAGGATGATATCAGAGTGTTTCTGAGTGTCTTTCAGAGTGAGGATGGTATCAGAGTGTTTCTGAGTGTCTCAGAGTGAGGATGGTATCAGAGTGTTTCTGAGTGTCTCTCAGGATGATATCAGAGTGTTTCTGAGTGTCTCTCAGAGTGAGGATGGTATCAGAGTGTTTCTGAGTGTCTCTCAGAGTGAGGATGGTATCAGAGTGTTTCTGAGTGTCTCTCAGAGTGAGGATGGTATCAGAGTGTTTCTGAGTGTCTCTCAGGATGTTATCAGAGTGTTTCTGAGTGTCTCTCAGAGTGAGGATGGTATCAGAGTGTTTCTGAGTGTCTCTTAGAGTGAGGATGGTATCAGAGTGTTTCTTAGTGTCTCTCAGGATGATATCAGAGTGTTTCTGAGTGTCTCTCAGAGTGAGGATGGTATCAGAGTGTTTCTGAGTGTCTCTTAGAGTGAGGATGGTATCAGAGTGTTTCTTAGTGTCTCTCAGGATGATATCAGAGTGTTTCTGAGTGTCTCTCAGAGTGAGGATGGTATCAGAGTGTTTCTGAGTGTCTCTCAGAGTGAGGATGGTATCAGAGTGTTTATGAGTGTCTCTCAGGATGATATCAGAGTTTTTCTGAGTGTCTCTCAGAGTGAGTATGGTATCAGAGTGTTTCTGAGTGTCTCTCAGGATGATATCAGAGTGTTTCTGAGTGTCTCTCAGAGTGAGGATGGTATCAGAGTGTTTCTGAGTGTCTCTCAGGATGATATCAGAGTGTTTCTGAGTGTCTCTCAGAGTGAGGATGGTATCAGAGTGTTTCTGAGTGTCTCTTAGAGTGAGGATGGTATCAGAGTGTTTCTTAGTGTCTCTCAGGATGATATCAGAGTGTTTCTGAGTGTCTCTCAGAGTGAGGATGGTATCAGAGTGTTTCTGAGTGTCTCTCAGAGTGAGGATGGTATCAGAGTGTTTCTGAGTGTCTCTCAGAGTGAGGATGGTATCAGAGTGTTTCTGAGTGTCTCTCAGGATGTTATCAGAGTGTTTCTGAGTGTCTCTCAGAGTGAGGATGGTATCAGAGTGTTTCTGAGTGTCTCTTAGAGTGAGGATGGTATCAGAGTGTTTCTTAGTGTCTCTCAGGATGATATCAGAGTGTTTCTGAGTGTCTCTCAGAGTGAGGATGGTATCAGAGTGTTTCTGAGTGTCTCTCAGGATGATATCAGAGTGTTTCTGAGTGTCTCTCAGAGTGAGGATGGTATCAGAGTGTTTCTGAGTGTCTCTTAGAGTGAGGATGGTATCAGAGTGTTTCTTAGTGTCTCTCAGGATGATATCAGAGTGTTTCTGAGTGTCTCTCAGAGTGAGGATGGTATCAGAGTGTTTCTGAGTGTCTCTCAGAGTGAGGATGGTATCAGAGTGTTTCTGAGTGTCTCTCAGAGTGAGGATGGTATCAGAGTGTTTCTGAGTGTCTCTCAGAGTGAGGATGGTATCAGAGTGTTTATGAGTGTCTCTCAGGATGATATCAGAGTTTTTCTGAGTGTCTCTCAGAGTGAGTATGGTATCAGAGTGTTTCTGAGTGTCTCTCAGGATGATATCAGAGTGTTTCTGAGTGTCTCTCAGAGTGAGGATGGTATCAGAGTGTTTCTGAGTGTCTCTCAGGATGATATCAGAGTTTTTCTGAGTGTCTCTCAGAGTGAGGATGGTATCAGAGTGTTTCTGAGTGTCTCTTAGAGTGAGGATGGTATCAGAGTGTTTCTTAGTGTCTCTCAGGATGATATCAGAGTGTTTCTGAGTGTCTCTCAGAGTGAGGATGGTATCAGAGTGTTTCTGAGTGTCTCTCAGAGTGAGGATGGTATCAGAGTGTTTCTGAGTGTCTCTCAGAGTGAGGATGGTATCAGAGTGTTTCTGAGTGTCTCTCAGAGTGAGGATGGTATCAGAGTGTTTCTGAGTGTCTCTCAGGATGTTATCAGAGTGTTTCTGAGTGTCTCTCAGAGTGAGGATGGTATCAAAGTGTTTCTGAGTGTCTCTTAGAGTGAGGATGGTATCAGAGTGTTTCTTAGTGTCTCTCAGGATGATATCAGAGTGTTTCTGATTGTCTCTCAGAGTGAGGATGGTATCAGAGTGTTTCTGAGTGTCTCTCAGAGTGAGGATGGTATCAGAGTGTTTCTGAGTGTCTCTCAGAGTGAGGATGGTATCAGAGTGTTTCTGAGTGTCTCTCAGGATGTTATCAGAGTGTTTCTGAGTGTCTCTCAGAGTGAGGATGGTATCAGAGTGTTTCTGAGTGTCTCTTAGAGTGAGGATGGTATCAGAGTGTTTCTTAGTGTCTCTCAGGATGATATCAGAGTGTTTCTGAGTGTCTCTCAGAGTGAGGATGGTATCAGAGTGTTTCTGAGTGTCTCTCAGAGTGAGGATGGTATCAGAGTGTTTATGAGTGTCTCTCAGGATGATATCAGAGTTTTTCTGAGTGTCTCTCAGAGTGAGTATGGTATCAGAGTGTTTCTGAGTGTCTCTCAGGATGATATCAGAGTGTTTCTGAGTGTCTCTCAGAGTGAGGATGGTATCAGAGTGTTTCTGAGTGTCTCTCAGAGTGAGTATGGTATCAGAGTGTTTCTGAGTGTCTCTCAGGATGATATCAGAGTGTTTCTGAGTGTCTCTCAGAGTGAGGATGGTATCAGAGTGTTTCTGAGTGTCTCTCAGGATGTTATCAGAGTGTTTCTGAGTGTCTCTCAGAGTGAGGATGGTATCAGAGTGTTTCTGAGTGTCTCTTAGAGTGAGGATGGTATCAGAGTGTTTCTTAGTGTCTCTCAGGATGATATCAGAGTGTTTCTGAGTGTCTCTCAGAGTGAGGATGGTATCAGAGTGTTTCTGAGTGTCTCTCAGAGTGAGGATGGTATCAGAGTGTTTCTGAGTGTCTCTCAGAGTGAGGATGGTATCAGAGTGTTTCTGAGTGTCTCTCAGGATGTTATCAGAGTGTTTCTGAGTGTCTCTCAGAGTGAGGATGGTATCAGAGTGTTTCTGAGTGTCTCTTAGAGTGAGGATGGTATCAGAGTGTTTCTTAGTGTCTCTCAGGATGATATCAGAGTGTTTCTGAGTGTCTCTCAGAGTGAGGATGGTATCAGAGTGTTTCTGAGTGTCTCAGAGTGAGGATGGTATCAGAGTGTTTCTGAGTGTCTCTCAGGATGATATCAGAGTGTTTCTGAGTGTCTCTCAGAGTGAGGATGGTATCAGAGTGTTTCTGAGTGTCTCTCAGAGTGAGGATGGTATCAGAGTGTTTCTGAGTGTCTCTCAGAGTGAGGATGGTATCAGAGTGTTTCTGAGTGTCTCTCAGGATGTTATCAGAGTGTTTCTGAGTGTCTCTCAGAGTGAGGATGGTATCAGAGTGTTTCTGAGTGTCTCTTAGAGTGAGGATGGTATCAGAGTGTTTCTTAGTGTCTCTCAGGATGATATCAGAGTGTTTCTGAGTGTCTCTCAGAGTGAGGATGGTATCAGAGTGTTTCTGAGTGTCTCTTAGAGTGAGGATGGTATCAGAGTGTTTCTTAGTGTCTCTCAGGATGATATCAGAGTGTTTCTGAGTGTCTCTCAGAGTGAGGATGGTATCAGAGTGTTTCTGAGTGTCTCTCAGAGTGAGGATGGTATCAGAGTGTTTATGAGTGTCTCTCAGGATGATATCAGAGTTTTTCTGAGTGTCTCTCAGAGTGAGTATGGTATCAGAGTGTTTCTGAGTGTCTCTCAGGATGTTATCAGAGTGTTTCTGAGTGTCTCTCAGAGTGAGGATGGTATCAGAGTGTTTCTGAGTGTCTCTTAGAGTGAGGATGGTATCAGAGTGTTTCTTAGTGTCTCTCAGGATGATATCAGAGTGTTTCTGAGTGTCTCTCAGAGTGAGGATGGTATCAGAGTGTTTCTGAGTGTCTCTTAGAGTGAGGATGGTATCAGAGTGTTTCTTAGTGTCTCTCAGGATGATATCAGAGTGTTTCTGAGTGTCTCTCAGAGTGAGGATGGTATCAGAGTGTTTCTGAGTGTCTCAGAGTGAGGATGGTATCAGAGTGTTTCTGAGTGTCTCTCAGGATGATATCAGAGTGTTTCTGAGTGTCTCTCAGAGTGAGGATGGTATCAGAGTGTTTCTGAGTGTCTCTCAGAGTGAGGATGGTATCAGAGTGTTTCTGAGTGTCTCTCAGAGTGAGGATGGTATCAGAGTGTTTCTGAGTGTCTCTCAGGATGTTATCAGAGTGTTTCTGAGTGTCTCTCAGAGTGAGGATGGTATCAGAGTGTTTCTGAGTGTCTCTTAGAGTGAGGATGGTATCAGAGTGTTTCTTAGTGTCTCTCAGGATGATATCAGAGTGTTTCTGAGTGTCTCTCAGAGTGAGGATGGTATCAGAGTGTTTCTGAGTGTCTCTTAGAGTGAGGATGGTATCAGAGTGTTTCTTAGTGTCTCTCAGGATGATATCAGAGTGTTTCTGAGTGTCTCTCAGAGTGAGGATGGTATCAGAGTGTTTCTGAGTGTCTCTCAGAGTGAGGATGGTATCAGAGTGTTTATGAGTGTCTCTCAGGATGATATCAGAGTTTTTCTGAGTGTCTCTCAGAGTGAGTATGGTATCAGAGTGTTTCTGAGTGTCTCTCAGGATGATATCAGAGTGTTTCTGAGTGTCTCTAAGAGTGAGGATGGTATCAGAGTGTTTCTGAGTGTCTCTCAGGATGATATCAGAGTGTTTCTGAGTGTATCTCAGAGTGAGGATGGTATCAGAGTGTTTCTGAGTGTCTCTTAGAGTGAGGATGGTATCAGAGTGTTTCTTAGTGTCTCTCAGGATGATATCAGAGTGTTTCTGAGTGTCTCTCAGAGTGAGGATGGTATCAGAGTGTTTCTGAGTGTCTCTCAGAGTGAGGATGGTATCAGAGTGTTTCTGAGTGTCTCTCAGAGTGAGGATGGTATCAGAGTGTTTCTGAGTGTCTCTCAGGATGTTATCAGAGTGTTTCTGAGTGTCTCTCAGAGTGAGGATGGTATCAGAGTGTTTCTGAGTGTCTCTTAGAGTGAGGATGGTATCAGAGTGTTTCTTAGTGTCTCTCAGGATGATATCAGAGTGTTTCTGAGTGTCTCTCAGAGTGAGGATGGTATCAGAGTGTTTCTGAGTGTCTCTCAGGATGATATCAGAGTGTTTCTGAGTGTCTCTCAGAGTGAGGATGGTATCAGAGTGTTTCTGAGTGTCTCTTAGAGTGAGGATGGTATCAGAGTGTTTCTTAGTTTCTCTCAGGATGATATCAGAGTGTTTCTGAGTGTCTCTCAGAGTGAGGATGGTATCAGAGTGTTTCTGAGTGTCTCTCAGAGTGAGGATGGTATCAGAGTGTTTCTGAGTGTCTCTCAGAGTGAGGATGGTATCAGAGTGTTTCTGAGTGTCTCTCAGGATGTTATCAGAGTGTTTCTGACTGTCTCTCAGAGTGAGGATGGTATCAGAGTGTTTCTGAGTGTCTCTTAGAGTGAGGATGGTATCAGAGTGTTTCTTAGTGTCTCTCAGGATGATATCAGAGTGTTTCTGAGTGTCTCTCAGAGTGAGGATGGTATCAGAGTGTTTCTGAGTGTCTCTCAGAGTGAGGATGGTATCAGAGTGTTTATGAGTGTCTCTCAGGATGATATCAGAGTTTTTCTGAGTGTCTCTCAGAGTGAGTATGGTATCAGAGTGTTTCTGAGTGTCTCTCAGGATGATATCAGAGTGTTTCTGAGTGTCTCTCAGAGTGAGGATGGTATCAGAGTGTTTCTGAGTGTCTCTCAGGATGATATCAGAGTGTTTCTGAGTGTCTCTCAGAGTGAGGATGGTATCAGAGTGTTTCTGAGTGTCTCTTAGAGTGAGGATGGTATCAGAGTGTTTCTTAGTGTCTCTCAGGATGATATCAGAGTGTTTCTGAGTGTCTCTCAGAGTGAGGATGGTATCAGAGTGTTTCTGAGTGTCTCTCAGAGTGAGGATGGTATCAGAGTGTTTCTGAGTGTCTCTCAGAGTGAGGATGGTATCAGAGTGTTTCTGAGTGTCTCTCAGGATGTTATCAGAGTGTTTCTGAGTGTCTCTCAGAGTGAGGATGGTATCAGAGTGTTTCTGAGTGTCTCTTAGAGTGAGGATGGTATCAGAGTGTTTCTTAGTGTCTCTCAGGATGATATCAGAGTGTTTCTGAGTGTCTCTCAGAGTGAGGATGGTATCAGAGTGTTTCTGAGTGTCTCTCAGAGTGAGGATGGTATCAGAGTGTTTCTGAGTGTCTCTCAGAGTGAGGATGGTATCAGAGTGTTTCTGAGTGTCTCTCAGGATTTTATCAGAGTGTTTCTGAGTGTCTCTCAGAGTGAGGATGGTATCAGAGTGTTTCTGAGTGTCTCTCAGGATGATATCAGAGTGTTTCTGAGTGTCTCTCAGGATGATATCAGAGTGTTTCTGAGTGTCTCTCAGGATGGTATCAGAGTGTTTCTGAGTGTCTCTGAGGATGATATCAGAGAGTTTCTGAGTGTCTCTGAGAGTGGTATTAGTGTGTCAGCATCCAGCAGTGTTGCTCTGGAGCTCCCCTAGGCCTGGTTAAATACACCTCCAGAACTCCCACTTCCCCTCCATGTCTACTCCAGCAACCTGACTGGGGCAGAGGGAGAGAGAGAGAGACAGAGAGAGAGAGAGAGAGAGAGAGAGAGAGAGAGAGAGAGAGAGAGAGAGAGAGAGAGAGAGAGAGAGAGAGAGAGAGAGAGAGAGAGAGAGAGAGAGAGAGAGAGAGAGAGAGAGAGAGAGAGAGAGAGAGAGAGAGAGAGAGAGAGAGAGAGAGAGAGAGAGAGAGAGAGAGAGAGAGAGAGAGAGAGAGAGAGAGAGCACTTAACCCCTGGTAAGAAAGGTGAGTATCTAATGTGGCAGAGAAAATAACCTCAACTGTACAGACAGAAAAACATCTCTATTTTAACCCAGAAGAATCTCTCTCTGTGTTCACTTCTAACCCTGAAGAATCTCTCTCTCTCTGTTCACTTCTAACCCTGAAGAATTTCTCTTTCTGTGTTCACTTCTAAACCTGAAGAATTTCTCTTTCTGTGTTCACTTCTAACCCTGAAGAATATCTCTCCCTGTGTTCACTTCTAAACCTGAAGAATCTCTCTCCCTGTGTTCACTTCTAAACCTGAAGAATCTCTCTCCCTGTGTTCACTTCTAAACCTGAAGAATCTCTCTTTCTGTGTTCACTTCTAACCCTGAAGAATCTCTCTCCCTGTGTTCACTTCTAAACCTGAAGAATCTCTCTCCCTGTGTTCACTTCTAACCCTGAAGAATCTCTCTTTCTGTGTTCACTTCTAACCCTGAAGAATCTCTCTCCCTGTGTTCACTTCTAACCCTGAAGAATCTCTCTTTCTGTGTTCACATCTAATCCTGAAGAATTTCCATATTTACTCAATCCAGTGAATATTTTGAGATTTGGGCCAAGTCTGCTCCCTGAACAGTGCATGTGTGTGTGTGCGTCTCTTTGTGTGTGTGTTTGTGTGTGTGTGTGTGTGTGTGTGTGTGTGTGTGTACATGTGTGTGTGAGAGAGGTTGCGCACCACCTGTGTGTATGTATTTGTGTGTGTGTGTCTGTGTCTGTGTCTGTGTCTGTGTCTGTGTGTGTGTGTGTGTGTGTGTGTGTGTGTGTGTGTGTGTGTGTGTGTGTGTGTGTGTGTGTGTGTGTGTGTGTGTGTGTGTGTGTGTGTGTGTGTGTGTGTGTGTGTGTGTGTGTGTGTGTGTGTGTGTGTGTGTGTGTGAGTGCGTGTGCGTGCGTGTGTGTGATTTGGTCCTACTCTGAGCGGTGAGGAACATCTATTATTTAGAGGAGGTAACCTGAAGCTTCCTCTGCTCAGAGAAATCTGCTGCCTCTCCCGTGAGAGAATAGAGAATGAATTAGGGAGAATGTATTTGTGTGTGTGTTTAGTAAAAGACACATTCCCGTACTGTATGCCTGGCATGGTTCATTTCAGTTCATCTCAAAGGCCCAAAGCATGCATTCTCAAACATACAAACACACGCACACACAAACACATGCACACACACAGAACCTGAGAATCAGAGGTCCCTGTAAAAGCGCATCAATAAAACAGGAAGTCTTTATATGTGTGTTTCCTCTCACTGTATAAATTTGTTTACATTCACACTGGGATGTTTGTGTGTGTGCTACAGTGGGGAGAACAAGTATTTGATACACTGCCGATTTTGCAGGTTTTCCTACTTACAAAGCATGTAGAGGTCTGTAATTTTTTATCATAGGTACACTTCAACTGTGAGAGACAGAATCTAAAACAAAAATCCAGAAAATCACATTGTATGATTTTTAAGTAATTAATTTGCATTTTATTGCATGACATAAGTATTTGATACATCAGAAAAGCAGAACTTAATATTTGGTACAGAAACCTTTGTTTGCAATTACAGAGATCATACGTTTCCTGTAGTTCTTGACTAGGTTTGCACACACTGCAGCAGGGATTTTGGCCCACTCCTCCCTACAGATCTTCTCCAGATCCTTCAGGTTTCGGGGCTGTCGCTGGGCAATACGGACGTTCAGCTCCCTCCAAAGATTTTCTATTGGGTTCAGGTCTGGAGACTGGCTAGGCCACTCCAGGACCTTGAGATGCTTCTTACGGAGCCACTCCTTAGTTGCCATGGCTGTGTGCTTCGTGTCGTTGTCATGCTGGAAGACCCAGCCACGACCCATCTTCAATGCTCTTACTGAGGGAAGGAGGTTGTTGGCCAAGATCTCGCGATACATGGCCCCATCCATCCTCCCCTCAATACGGTGCAGTCGTCCTGTCCCCTTTGCAGAAAAGCATCCCCAAAGAATGATGTTTCCACCTCCATGCTTCACGGTTGGGATGGTGTTCTTGGGGTTGTACTCATACTTCTTCTTCCTCCAAACACGGTGAGTGGAGTTAGACCAAAAAGCTCTATTTTTGTCTCATCAGACCACATGACCTTCTCCCATTCCTCCTCTGGATCATCCAGATGGTCATTGGCAAACTTCAGACAGGCCTGGACATGCACTGGCTTAAGCAGGGGGACCTTGCGTGCGCTGCAGGATTTTAATCCATGACGGCGTAGTGTGTTACTAATGGTTTTCTTTGAGACTGTGGTCCCAGCTCTCTTCAGGTCATTGACCAGGTCCTGCCGTGTAGTTCTGGGCTGATCCCTCACCTTCCTCATGATCATTGATGCCCCACGAGGTGAAATCTTGCATGGAGCCCCAGACCGAGGGTGATTGACCGTCATCTTGAACTTCTTCCATTTTCTAATAATTGCGCCAACAGTTGTTTCCTTCTCACCAAGCTGCTTGCCTATTGTCCTGTAGCCCATCCCAGCCTTGTGCAGGTCTACAATTTTATCCCTGATGTCCTTACACAGCTCTCTGGTCTTGGCCATTGTGGAGAGGTTGGAATCTGTTTGATTGAGTGTGTGGACAGGTGTCTTTTATACAGGTAACGAGTTCAAACAGGTGCAGTTAATACAGGTAATGAGTGGAGAACAGGAGGGCTTCTTAAAGAAAAACTAACAAGTCTGTGAGAGCCGGAATTCTTACTGGTTGGTAGGTGATCAAATACTTATGTCATGCAATAAAATGCAAATTAATTACTTAAAAATCATACAATGTGATTTTCTGGATTTTTGTTTTAGATTCCGTCTCTCACAGTTGAAGTGTACCTATGATAAAAATTACAGACCTCTACATGCTTTGTAAGTAGGAAAACCTGCAAAATCGGCAGTGTATCAAATACTTGTTCTCCCCACTGTATTTGCAGGGGGTACCGGTACTGAGGCAATGTGTGGGAGTACAGGTTAGTCGAGTTCATTTGTACATGTAGGTAGGGGTAAAGTGACTATGCATAGATAATAAAGAGCGAGTAGCAGCAGTGTAAAAACAAAGGAGAGTGGGGGGGGGTGTCAATGTAAATAGTTCGGGTGGCCATTTGATTAATTGTCCAGCAGTATTATGGCTTGGGTGTAGAAGCTCTTGAGGAGCCTTTTGGACCTAGACTTGCCGCTCCGTAACCGCTTGCCGTGCGGAACAGCCTATGACTTGGGTGGCTGGAGTATGACAATTCTGAGGACTTTCCTCTGACACTGCCTGGTATAGAGATACTGGATGGCAGAGAACTCGGCCCTAGTGATGTACTGGGCCTACGCACTACACTCTGTAGCGCCCTCCGGTCAGATGCCAAGCAGTTACCATACCAAGTGGTGATGTAGCCAGTCAAGATGCTCTCAATGGTGCAGCTGCAGAACTTTTTGATAATCTTTTTAACCTCCTGAGGGAAAAGAGGCGTTGTCGTTCCCTCTTCATGACTGTGTTGGTGTGTGTGGACCATGATAATTCCTTAACGATGTGGACACCGAGGAACTTGAAGCTCTAGATCTGCTCCGCTACAGCCCTGTCGATGTGGGTGGGGGCGTGCGCAGCCCTCCATTTCCTGTAGTCTATGATCAGCTTCTTTGTCTTGCTGACGATGTCGTCGTCAAATGTAATGATTGTGTTGGAGTTGTGCATGGCCACGCAGCCGTGGGTGAACAGGGAGTACAGGAGGGGACTTAACACTCACCCCTGAGGGGCCCCCGTGTTGAGGGTCAGCGATGTGTTGTTGCCTACCCTCCCCACCTGGGAGAGACCCGCCAGGAAAAGCAGAATCCAGTTGCAGAGGGAGGTGTTTAGTCCCAGGTTCCTTAGCCTAGTGATGAGCTTTGAGGGTACTATGGTGTTGAACGCTGAGCTGTAGTCAATGAATAGCATTCTCACATAGGTGTTCCTTTTGTCCAGGTGGGAAAGGGCAGTGTGGAGTGCAATAGAGATTGCATCATCTGTGGATCTGTTTGGGCGGTATGCAAATTGGAGTGGGTCTAGGGTTTCTGGGATAATGGTGTTGATGTGAGCCATTACCAGCCTTTCAAAGCACTTCATGTCTACAGTGCCTTTGTGTTCTTGGGCACAGGGACTATGGTGGTCTGCTTGAAGCATGTTGGTATTACAGACTCAATCAGGGACATGTTGAAAATGTCAGTGAAGACACCTGCCAGTTGGTCAGCAAATGCCCGGAGCACACGTCCTGGTAATGCGTTTGGACCTGCATCCTTGTGTATGTTGACCTGTTTAAACGTCTTACTCACGATGGCTACGGAGAGCGTGATCACACAGTCATCCGGAACAGCTGATGCTCTCATGCATGCCTCAGTGTTGCTTGCCTCGAAGCGAGCATAGAAGTGATTTAGCTCGTCTGGTAGGCTCGTGTCACTGCAAAATCTAGAGACTTCCTTAGATTTCGTGCACCATCTGTTGTTTACAAATGTGCACAGACCCCCCCCCCCCCCCGTCTTACCGGAGTGTGCTCTTCTATCTTGCCGGTGCAGCGTGTATCCCGCTAGCTGAATATCCACTCAGCCACGATTCCGTGAAACATAGGATATTACAGTTTTTGATGTCCCGTTGGTAGGATATTTGTGATCGTACCTCATCCAGTTTATTGTCAGTTTATTGTCCAATGATTGCACGTTGGCGAGTAATATTGACGGTAACGGCAGCTTTCCAACTCGCCTTCTGCGGATCCGGACGAGGCATCCAGCTCTACTTCCTCTGCGTCGCTTCCTTATGCGAATAATTGGAATGTCTGCCCTGTGGGGTGTTTGGAGAATATCGTGTGAGTCCTGCTTGTTGCTGTTGTTGTTGAAAAAAACCACATAATAGCACAATTGGTTAGGAGACCGGCGGCCATCTCTGTGTGTGTGTGTGTGTGTGTGTGTGTGTGTGTGTGTGTGTGTGTGTGTGTGTGTGTGTGTGTGTGTGTGTGTGTGTGTGTGTGTGTGTGTGTGTGTGTGTGTGTGTGTGTGTGTGTGTGTGTGTGTGTGTGTGTGTGTGTGTGTGTGTTGTCTGGGAGGTGGCTGCGGGTGAGGTATTCTCAGCATGTAATAATTATTCCACCCTCTCATCCACAGTAAAGGCATGGCCACGCAATTTACACATTAGAATCAGAGCCATGTGACACAGGGCTGGGCCATTAGTAACCCATTCAAGTGTTGCTCTGTGAGACAGTGATTTGGGACTGCACTTACATATGCCTGTGGCTTACCTCCGCACCACTAACCCTGCTAGACACTTCCTATCCCTTTTCTCTCTCTCTCCTACTGCCAAGTGAAAAAGAAAAATAGAGGCAGAAAAACAGAAGATAGGAAACAACAGGCGGGAAGAGAGAAAATAACTTACAGGGTAAATATGTAATTTAGGTTTATTCGTGTGGAGAATGAAAAAGAAGAGAGAGCAGCGGTCTGGACTCCATTTGGGAAAGAGGGGACTCCTAACTGGTGTTTTACCCTGTCTGGACCAACATATATACACAAACACACACACACACGCTCACAACCACGCACATCACAGCCCCTCCACAGCTCTAGATGAAGCCAGTTGGGTAAAAAGGTAGCATTGTGTCGTGTGGCATGTCAGTAAGTGTCTTTATCTACCCTACAGTTAGACTGGGGGTCTCTGAACAGCAAACGCACAGCGTCACTGTTAGAAGTGCTACCTCAATTTTTTTTATTTTTTTTATTTCACCTTTATTTAACCAGGTAGGCAAATTGAGAACACGTTCTCATTTACAATTGCGACCTGGCCAAGATAAAGCAAAGCAGACACATACAACAACACATAGTTACACATGGAGTAAAACAAACATACAGTCAATAATACAATGAAAAATAAGTCTATATACAATATGAGCAAGTGAGGTGAGATAAGGGAGGTGAAGGCAAACAAAATATATATATAAATAAATAAAAATATAAAAAGGCCATGGTGGCGAAGTAAATACAATATAGCAAGTAAAAAAAAAAAAAGTAGAGTAGAGATAGTAGAGATAGAAAAAGTAGAGATAGAAATAATGGGGTGCAAAGGAGCAAAGTAAATAAATAAATACAGTAGGTAAAGAGGTAGTTGTTTGGGCTAAATTATAGATGGGCTATGTACAGGTGCAGTAATCTATGAGCTGCTCTGACAGCTGGTGCTTAAAGCTAGTGAGGGAGATAAGTGTTTCCAGTTTCAGAGATTTTTTTAGTTCGTTCCAGTCATTGGTAGCAGAGAACTGGAAGGAGAGGCGGCCAAAGGAAGAATTGGTTTTGGGGGTGACCAGAGAGATATACCTGCTGGAGCGCGTGCTACAGGTAGGTGCTGCTATGGTGACCAGCGAGCTGAGATAAGGGGGGACTTTACCTAGCAGGGTCTTGTAGATGACCTGGAGCCAGTGGGTTTGGCGACGAGTATGAAGCGAGGGCAAGCCAACGAGAGTGTACAGGTCGCAGTGGTGGGTAGTATATGGGGCTTTGGTGACAAAACGGATGGCACTGTGATAGACTGCATCCAATTTATTGAGTAGGGTTTTGGAGGCTATTTTGTAAATGACATCACCGAAGTCGAGGATTGGTAGGATGGTCAGTTTTACAAGGGTATGTTTGGCAGCATGAGTGAAGGATGCTTTGTTGCGGAATAGGAAGCCAATTCTAGATTTAACTTTGGATTGGAGATGTTTGATGTGAGTCTGGAAGGAGAGTTTACAGTCTAACCAGACACCTAGGTATTTGTAGTTGTCCACATATTCTAAGTCAGAGCCGTCCAGAGTAGTGATGTTGGACAGGCGGGCAGGTGCAGGCAGCGATCGGTTGAAGAGCATGCATTTTGTTTTACTTGTATTTAAGAGCAAATGGAGGCCACGGAAGGAGAGTTGTATGGCATTGAAGCTCGCCTGGAGGGTTGTTAACACAGTGTCAAAAGAAGGGTCAGAAGTATACAGAATAGTGTCGTCTGCGTAGAGATGGATCAGAGAATCACCAGCAGCAAGAGCGACATCATTGATGTATACAGAGAAGAGAGTCGGTCCAAGAATTGAACCCTGTGGCACCCCCATAGAGACTGCCAGAGGCCCGGACAACAGACCCTCCGATTTGACACACTGAACTCGATCAGAGAAGTAGTTGGTGAACCAGGCGAGGCAATCATTAGAGAAACCAAGGCTGTCGAGTCTGCCGATGAGGATGTGGTGATTGACAGTCAAAAGCCTTGGCCAGGTCAATGAATACGGCTGCACAGTATTGTTTCCTATCGATGGCGGTTAAGATATCGTTTATGACCTTGAGCGTGGCTGAGGTGCACCCATGACCAGCTCTGAAACCAGATTGCATAGCGGAGAAGGTATGGTGGGATTCGAAATGGTCGGTAATCTGTTTGTTGACTTGGCTTTCGAAGACCTTAGAAAGGCAGGTTAGGATAGATATAGGTCTGTAGCTGTTAGGGTCAAGAGTGTCCCCCCCTTTGAAGAGGGGGATAACCGCAGCTGCTTTCCAATCTTTGGGAATCTCAGACGACACGAAAGAGAGGTTGAAAAGGCTAGTAATAGGGGTGGCAACAATTTCAGCAGATAGTTTTAGAAAGAAAGGGTCCAGATTATCTAGCCCGGCTGATTTGTAAGGGTCCAGATTTTGCAGCTCTTTCAGAACATCAGCTGACTGTATTTGGGAGAAAGAGAAATGGGGAAGGCTTGGGCGAGTAGCAGAGGGGAGGGCAGTGCTGTTGACCGGGGTAGGGGTAGCCAGGTGGTAAGCATGGCCAGCCGTAGAAAAATGCTTATTGAAATTCTCAATTATAGTGGATTTGTCAGTGGTGACAGTGTTTCCTATCTTCAGTGCAGTTGGAAGCTGGGAGGAGGTGTTCTTATTCTCCATGGACTTTACAGTGTCCCAGAACTTTTTTGAATTTGTGTTGCAGGAAGCAAATTTGTGCTTGAAAAAGCTAGCCTTGGCTTTTCTAACTGCCTGTGTATATTGGTTTCTAGCTTCCCTGAAAAGTTGCATATCACGGGGGTTGTTCGATGCTAATGCAGAACGCCTTAGGATGTTTTTCTGTTGGTTAAGGGCAGTCAGGTCTGGAGTGAACCAAGGGCTATATCTGTTCCTGGTTCTAAATTTCTTGAATGGGGCATGCTTATTCAAGATGGTGAGGAAGGCATTTAAAAAAAATATCCAGGCATCCTCTACTGACGGGATGAGATCAATATCCTTCCAGGATACCTCGGCCAGGTCGATTAGAAAGGCCTGCTCGCTGAAGTGTTTCAGGGAGCGTTTGACAGTGATGAGTGGAGGTCGTTTGACCGCTGACCCATTACGGATGCAGGCAATGAGGCAGTGATCGCTGAGATCTTGGTTGAAAACAGCAGAGGTGTATTTGGAGGGCAAGTTGGTTAGGATGATATCTATGAGGGTACCCGTGTTTACGGAATTGGGGTGGTACCTGGTAGGTTCATTGATAATTTGTGTGAGATTGAGGGCATCAAGCTTAGATTGTAGGATGGCTGGGGTGTTAAGCATGTTCCAATTTAGGTCGCCTAGCAGCACGAGCTCTGAAGATACAGCCCACTCTGGAGCGTTGGTACCCCAATGTACCCAAGGTAACCAATCTAACAGCACCTTGCTTACTAATTCATTCTCAGGCGTTCACCTACACTCTTAAAAAAAAGGTGCTATCTAGAACCTTAAAGGGTTCTTCGGCTGTCCCCATTGGAGAACCCTTTTGAAGAACCAATTTCTGTTCCAGGTAGAACCCTTTTGGTTCCCGGTAGATGAACCCTTTTGGTTTCCATGTAGAACCCAAAAGGGTTTTTCCTGGATCCAAAAAGGGTTCTCCTATGGGGACAGCTGAAGAACCCCCTAGGAATAATTTTTTCTAAGAGTGTAGGTCCTTCCTCCCTCCTGTAGGACTATTATAGCCTCTAAAGGCCTCAGTGTGTGTGTGTGTGTGTGTGTGTGCGTGCGTGCGTGCGTGCGTGCGTGTGTGCGTGTGTGTGTGTGATTGTCTTAGCTGCATGCGGTGAGCTGTGAATGTGTGAGTGTGTGAATACAATGTGCTGACTAAGAGGCTGTCCAGAACCAGAACAGCAGCTTATCTGAGGCGTGACGTCTGGACGCAGGCTGACTATCAGGCAGAGAAATCTAACAGCTCCACCATTATAGGGGGTGAATGGTAGACTGCACCAGGCTCCTTCTATTGGAAGAGATACATTTACTGTGTGATAAGCAGAAATCCTCTTCTGGGAGGAACGGACAAAACAGGAGAGTAGACGAGTTTGAGGAAAAAGGGGAGAGAGGACCTGAAGCACTCTGTCACATATACACACACACACATGTCACATATGTCACACACACACACACACATACACATTAATGTGCACACACACACTCACACGTTCATAAACGCCGGCACGGAATTGGTGAAATGGTATCAAATACATAATGGTTTCCATGTGTGTTTGATAGGAGGACTTGAGCCCTAGGACCATGCCTCAGGACTTCCTGGCCTGATGACTCCTTGCTGTCCCCAGTCCACCTGGCCGTGCTGTTGCTCCAGTTTCAACTGTTCTGCCTGCAGCTATGGAACCCTGACCTGTTCACTGGATGTGCTACCTGTCCCAGACCTGCTGTTTTCAACTCTCTAGAGACAGCAGGAGCGGTAGAGATACTCTGAATGATCGGCTATGAAAAGCCAACTGACATTTACTCCTGAGGTGCTGACCTGTTGCACCCTCGACAACCACTGTGATTATTATTATTTGACCCTGCTGGTCATTTATGAACATTTGAACATCTTGGCCATGTTCTGTTATAATCTCCACCGGGCACAGCCAGAAGAGGACTGGCCACCCCTCATAGCCTGGTTCCTCTCTAGGTTTCTTCCTAGGTTCTGGCCTTTCTAGGGAGTTTTTCCTAGCCACCATGCTTCTACACCTGAATTGCTTGCTGTTTGGGGTTTTAGGCCAGGTTTCTGTACAGCACTTTGAGATATAAGCTGATGTAAGAAGGGCTATATAAATACATTTGATTTGATTTGATAGCATTCCATTTGCTCCGTTCCAGACATTATTATGAGCCGTCACCCCCCAGCAGCCTCCACTGATTGGACTTCTCCAGCTGTGTTCCTCACTCTTCTATGATCCACTGTCTAGCTACAGATAACTGTCATCTCCAATTGTGAAAGGGAGAAGTAAAGTGATGAAATAGTCCAAAACAGGTCTCAAGCACAGGTATGGGACTTGCACCAACCAAGGACTACCCTTTCACCACAGACCCCCCTTTTACTCTACTCCTCTGCCCCTCCCCAACTTCTCCTCTCTCACTCTTTCCCTCTCCTTGCCTATCTTGGCCTACTCTCCATACAGATTGCCATACGCTTGTAAACTGACTTTGTTTTAGCAGAAGTAAACATACAGTAAGAGGTTAATATACAGTAAGAGGTTAATATACAATAACAGGTTAACATACAGTAACAGGTTAATATACAGTAAGAGGTCACTGTATATGATGTTGGTCTACAGTGCTAACTGTCATTATTCCAAACTGCTAACGTCCACCCAAAACACAGATCATCCCCTTAGTGAGTCTGTCTCAGTCATAACAGAGGAACGAGCAGGAGGGAGGGAGAGAGAGAGAGAGAGAGAGAGAGAGAGAGAGAGAGAGAGAGAGAGAGAGAGAGAGAGAGAGAGAGAGAGAGAGAGAGAGAGAGAGAGAGAGAGAGAGAGAGAATTTCCTTTTTCTCTTTCTTTGAGTCGTTTGAGAAAAATCTGTTCTCATTTAAGTGGATCAACAGAGCACCCTTAAACGACATCGACTTCAACTCAATAGAACAAGACAGGCGTCAATGGTCCATTCTGATGGATTACCCAGATTTACACACACTCATTACCTACCGTCTTGGTCAGGCTATGGTCTGACCACTGAGACGGCTGAGAGAGATAGATTCACTTCAAGGGTTGAGCAGTAGTTACACTTAAGAGTCTGTAAACGGGACGGGGTAGATAGAAATCTATGTCTGTCTCTACTGTAGCCTGCTTCTATGGAAGTTTACTAAGAGGTCTGCTAGGAGGTCAGGACCTTTATGGCACAGGAGGTATAGGGGTAATAATGTCCCTTGAGCAGAGAGGCAATGGTTCAAGCTTTGTTGAGACCTAAACAAGCTACATTTGAGTGGTACTGTATTATTCTGTAAGTACAACACTGTTGTGACTTCATGATCTTCTCCAAGCACCATGCAGCAACTCACTGAGCTGATGGACGCCACTACCTTCTGTCTTCTCCAAGCACCATGCAGCAACTCACTGAGCTGATGGACGCCACTACCTTCTGTCTTCTCCAAGCACCATGCTGCAACTCACTGAGCTGATGGAAGGAACTACCTTCTGTCTTCTCCAAGCACCATGCTGCAACTCACTGAGCTAATGGAAGGAACTACCTTCTGTCTTCTCCAAGCACCATGCTGCAACTCACTGAGCTGATGGAAGCCACTACCTTCTGTCTTCTCCAAGCACCATGCTGCAACTCACTGAGCTGATGGACGCCACTACCTTCTGTCTTCTCCAAGCACCATGCTGCAACTCACTGAGCTGATGGAAGCCACTACCTTCTGTCTTCTCCAAGCACCATGCTGCAACTCACTGAGCTGATGGACGCCACTACCTTCTGTCTTCTCCAAGCACCATGCTGCAACTCACTGAGCTGATGGACGCCACTACCTTCTGTCTTCTCCAAGCACCATGCTGCAACTCACTGAGCTGATGGACGCCACTACCTTCTGTCTTCTCCAAGCACCATGCTGCAACTCACTGAGCTGATGGACGCCACTACCTTCTGTCTTCTCCAAGCACCATGCTGCAACTCACTGAGCTGATGGAAGCCACTACCTTCTGTCTTCTCCAAGCACCATGCTGCAACTCACTGAGCTGATGGACGCCACTACCTTCTGTCTTCTCCAAGCACCATGCAGCAACTCACTGAGCTAATGGAAGCCACTACCTTCTGTCTTGTCCAAGCACCATGCTGCAACTCACTGAGCTGATGGACGCCACTACCTTCTGTCTTCTCCAAGCACCATGCTGCAACTCACTGAGCTAATGGAAGCCACTACCTTCGGTCTTCCTCAGTGTTTCTCTTTATCTATGTGGTACACACACTCACGTGTACCTGCATGTGACACACACACACACACACACACACAATCACACACCTGAGTGTGACACAAATTCTGAGTCGGCGGGTGTCACTGCTTCACACCTCTCCAGACGGATTCTCAACAGGTGCGGCCGCCGTGCACTGTGGGTAATTCATGTCGAGTGCAGAGCGGCTGAAAGAGGTGCAGCGCCAAATCAACTCACGACAAAAACAAAAACAAAAATAAACAATAGAAAGTACTTCCTGATAACCTCTGAGTTTGGCTGGGACTCAAATGATACCCTGTCCCCCATTATAATAAAGGACTTTGTCTTTCTGTAGAGCTCTACATGGGGAATAGGTATCAGTTGAAACGGCGCTGTTGAGTTTTTACAAGTTCTCTATACTGTAATATCAGAGTCAGTCTTTAACCCCCAGGCTCTCTCTCTATCCCTGTCCCTCTCCCCCTCTCCCTCTCCCTCTCCCTCTCCCTCTCCCTCTCCCTCTCCCTCTCTGGTCCCTCCCTGTTTCACTGTCTTCACTAATTTGTCATTAGAATTCAGATGTGTGTGTAGCAGGGTGTGTCTATAAAACAGCTGCTTGTGAGTAGAAGCCATGCTGTATACAGAAGCCCTGTGGAGAGGAGACACTGACTGTAGCTAGCGCACAAATATAGAGTACAGTAGCCATCCAAGGCTGTAACAGACAACATTTAAGAAAAAACAGTCCTTTGCCTGGATATAAGCTTGACTGCATTCAGAAAACAAACCAAACACTATGGACCAGTTTTCTGGACGCAGATTAATGAGCCTAGTCCTGGACTAAACATCCACTTCAATGAAGATTCTGCATTTTGCATGCTTTTTAGACCAAGACTAGGAGTAGTCTGTGTCTGGGAAACCAGCCATGTAAACACTTACACAAAGCTAGGATTCTAGAACACAACCAACTGATTGCAGCATTACCACAGCATTACCACAGCATTACCACAAAGAGGCAAGTGGAAAAGGGAGAAGGTAGGGAACTTGTTTGCCTGCCATATATTAAAGATACAAATTGTCTGAAAGGAACTGGCATAAATAGAAAAATATACCAGTTTCATTTGAGGACAAAAATGTTGACAGCTGCACCATACAGGTTGCAAAATTAATGGGAAGAGATTTTCGATGTACCAATTCCATGGCACATGGTTTATGAACTGGTACAAAATACTACACTTGATTCAACACTTTACATTTCAATTTAAATGATTATATAAAATTCTTGCCACCAACAGAATGCTATGTATATACAGTATATTGGGCATAAAACAACATCAGCTCTGTAGATTTTTTTGTGAAGAGACAGAATCAATAGATCATTTATTCTGGTATTGTCCCTATGTAGCTTGTTTCTGGTCACAGGTTCAGGAGTGGTTAAAAAATCACAACATGCACTTAAACCAAACGAGGGTGGTCTAGTGATAGGCTGACAGTGGCTGAGGGGTGGGATTAAAGAGCTTATGTTTGGTAACG
>NC_092110.1:29464146-29491646 GCF_045679555.1 Salvelinus alpinus
CAAATTGAGACTCTGCATGCAGAGTTCTGCAAAAATATCCTCTGTGTACAACGTAAAACACCAAATAATGCATGCAGAGCAGAATTAGGCCGATACCCGCTAATTATCGAAATCCAGGAAAAACCCTTTAACCCTCCTATTATGTTGCGGGTCAATTTGACCCATTTCCACTTTTGAGTTGTCTAAACCACTAGTTAACCTTCTTTTTATCCATGAAATGAAATGACTATTCCTCATTTAGGGTCATGAACCTCACTTCAAAATGTGGACACACTGATGTGTTGTGGAATGTCTGTGTAGATTTTGTTTACAAACATGATGTGGGTCATTTTGACCAGGGGCCTGTTGCACAAAAGTAGAATTAAGACATCCGGGATAAATGACTCAGCTGAGCTCAATGAAGCCAAAACATGTGCGTCCAGGCTTAATTGGTTGCACAAAGACCAAGCCAGGATGAGCAGACACGGATTCATTAAGCCAGGTGAAACCAATCCTGGATAGGTGCGCGCTCACGGCTCACTCAAATAGACCCCGCCACAGATCACAGATTAACTGATTTACCATGGCAACTAGAGCCGCGTACTTTTCCCCGTCGGAAGCACAAATCCTCATGGAGGCATACGAGGAGGTAAAAGATATAATTAAGAAGAAAGGCAACACCGCCACAGTGATAAAGCAAAGAGAAAAAGCGTGGCAAAGTATTGCAGACCGCCTGAATGCGTAAGTAGTGCACAATTACACACTCACCGCTCCGCTGAAACATCACAATTACAATTCAAATATTTAATTCACATCTCCAAAAATGCAGTTGTACTGTAATTATGAAACGGTTAAATTTTTAATTGAAATGCACTGCAGATATGAGTGAAATTGTGTAAAGTAACTCCATCACACTGTATAAAGCTATGATACATTTTTTGATATTTTTACTGAAAACAAGACAAAAATACCAAGTAATTTTTTGCAGTGTGACTCCATTAAATGTGTGTGTGTGTGTGTGTGTGTGTGTGTGTGTAGATTAAACATGAACGGGCCAAAACGGACATGGCAGCAGGTCAAAATCAAATACAAGAACATTCTGCAGAATGGTATGGTCCCTGACTAATATTTAACAAAGCACAAGCATATATTGTACCCAGAAGGTGCCTGCTCACACATTGTCTGTACTGTTTTAGCAGTGAAAAAGAATACCCACAGACAAGGCACGGGTGGTGGGTCACCAAAGGCTGACCTTACCCCAGCAGAGGACATGGCCTTGGAGCTAAATAAAGGCAGGCCCGTCTTAGAGGGGATCCCTGGGGGGAAAGAGACGAGCATAGGTTCCTCCCAAGATGCCACCCGCTTCATTCAAGGTATGTCCTTCCATCTCTACATGGGATACAACCACATTCATATTGAATCAATTTGGACTGTCTGACTTTGGTTTACCTATTGCCTTGCAGTGTCTGGCAGCACTGTGTTCCTGTTAGAGCCACCAGCACAAGCACCAGACGATGCTGATCCAGTGAGTACTCCATCAAAGGCATACTGTAGGCCTGGCATGTCTTGTCTACTAGCTTCAATATGAATCCGATTAAATGTGATAGGGTGAAGGCCCCAGTGCAGCAGCAACAGCACATGATGGAGACGATGATGAGGAGGAGACCATCTCTCTGGATTCCAGAAGGCATGAGGTATCATGTTAAGACTGTGAAAGTACTATTTACTCTACAATGGTGAGGAGTCCTCATCAAAATCAAAAAATCTAATTTCTTTTACAGGACCCAGATGCTATACAGTGGGAAAACCAGCCTGGCAACATAGTGCGTATTAATAAAAGGACACCACATCCTGCCAAATTCCAGCTGCGCTAATTGTATTGTGTTCACAGAGCTCACAAGCTATCAGAAAGTTGTATGGCAACCACCTCCGGCGCCAAATAGAACTGGCAGACATAGACATTCAGTACAAGAAGAAAAAGATGGAAAATCTTGCACTGGAGTCCGAAATAAAAAAGAGGACAATTAGGAAACTGGACCTTGAAATAAAAAAACTTGAGAGGGAGGTGAGATATGCCTTCAATGTACACTGTATGCTAACTGTAACACAAATGTATTAATCATTATTTTTCTTTCCTCCCCCAGCTCCAAGAAGATGACACAGCTCAAAATAAAAATTAGGTATATTCTCGTAAAGTCAAGTGAGCCATGACATATGAGCTCTTATTGTGAGCACACAGGACGGTGGCATCTTTCTAAGGTTTTTTTTATTTTCCCAGCAATCAGTACAACCAAGTCATCGTTATAAGGCATCGCCCTCTTTTGCCCACCCCCCCAGCACCAGGTGTGGCCACTAGCCTATATGAAGGTCCAAAACTGTGTGTTCCTTTCTGCTCTGACAATGGCATGCCCATTCGTGCGAGATGTGGTGGATGAAGAAGCACTTGTGCTGAGGAGAGCCTTCAGGCGAGAAAGGGTCTTCAGGGACCGGTTGGACCCACTGGCCTTCCCTGATGACCATCTATATGAAAGATACAGGTTTTCTGCAGATGGCATCAGGTATCTATGCAGACTACTGGGTCCCAGGATTAAGCACCGCACTGCACGGAGCCATGCACTGAGTGTGGAGCAAATGGTTTGTGTGGCCTTGCGCTTTTTTGCTAGTGGAGCCTTCCTGTACTCAGTGGGGGATGCAGAACAGCTGAACAAGGCCACAATTTGCCGCACAATAAGGAGTGTGTGTCTGGCTATCAAAGCATTAGCAGATGTCTTAATCTCCTTCCCTGGCCACAGAAGACTCTGTGACATCAAAGAGGAGTTCTATAGGATTGCAGGTAAGAGGATCTACAAATTACAGGACAACTGTTAACACATAGTAGGATACTCATTACTTTGTGTGACAGGTTTCCCCAATGTCATTGGTGCAGTGGACTGCACACACATAAGGATAAAAGCCCCCTCAGGTGCCCATGAGGCCGATTTTGTGAATAGGAAATCCTTTCACAGCATTAATGTTCAGGTGAACATAACTTTTTGATATTGTCCATTGACGAACACTCTGCATTGCCAGTGATGTGCATTGATTGGTGTAATATTCCTCATCTTATGATTTCAGATGGTCTGCAATGCTGACTGTGTGATCAGCAATGTTGTGGCAAAATGGCCTGGCTCAGTCCATGACTCCAGAATCTTTCGGGCCTCTGAAATCTATCAGTGCCTATCACAAGGTAAGCCACACAACCCCTATTTATAACCATCATGGCTGTGTCAAGAATATCACTGTGTTTATGAGGTAGTAATGATGAGATTTTGTGTTGACAGGTGAATTCTCTGGTGTGTTGCTGGGAGACAGGGGGTATGGCTGCCAGCCTTTTCTCCTGACACCTTTCACAGACCCCCAGGAAGCACAGCAGGCCTACAACCATGCCCATGCCAGGACCAGGGCCAGAGTTGAAATGACCTTTGGCCTCCTGAAGGCACGCTTTCACTGCCTTCACAAATTAAGGGTCAGCCCTGTTAGGGCATGTGATATTACTGTGGCTTGTGCTGTCCTCCACAATGTGGCCTGCCTGAGGAAGGAGAGGGCCCCCAGAGTGCCACCAGCCATGGACTGGGACAATCCGGCAATCTTCCCTGATGACGACAGTGGTCGGCTGCTGAGGGACCAATATGTGTTGAATTATTTTAGTTAGTATGTGTGCTTTCAATTTTGGTTAAATATGTCCTGCGGTGGCAGAGGAATTTGGTTTTTTTTGGGTTCGTTTTTTGACGAATTTGGCCTCTTATGATGTTTGTGCGGTATACTGTGTGTAATACAAGGCTGCAGGGAGGCTACTGCATCCATTCATTTGTCTGTTCAGTTGATGTGTATGGATTTGTCCTGCATTTATTTTAGTGTGCAGACATGCAGGGTGTGTTATATACAGACCTTTGAATGTGTATGTATCATTTTGTATAATATGCTTGGATTCTGTGCTTTCCATCTTGTAGAGTCACTGTGACTTCAGTTTCGAAAGGAGCTGATGGTTTACCTGCTTTGTTTTGTCCTTATTCAATAAAGGAACATAATGTTACACATTGTGTTTTTATATTCATATGGAATGTGTATTTGTTTATATGACAGAGTACTAGGGCCACACTGAAGAAAAAGGATAAAGTCATAAATTTATGAGGCTGGTTCTTTCTGCAGAAAAGCTACATATTGTTTTTACAGTTTTGATACTTATGACAATGTGATACTTAATATTCTGGCACATCAGCATGTCTTTGTTTATGAAACCATACTGAAGTACAATTTCACGAAATGCCCCACATCTGTCATTTTAACAACTGTCCTCCTTTAAAACAACTGGTTACAATATTATGACTTGTGTTTTTTTCCCCTCTGTGGCCCTAATATTCTATCATTTTATATATAGCCTTATAGTCTATGGGAAACTGTAAATTATCTAATGATAGCAACATCATCTAAAAATCATTTTTTATCCAAAATCATTGAAATTAATGATCACAAACGTTTAAATAATAACAGTGGGTCTAGTTATATGTGATAACAATGTATAGTGAGCAGTGAAATAACTATTGGTTTCCATTTGTGGTGACTGCTGACTGACATTAGGGATGAGATTAAATAGATCCTGGAATTTAGCCTGGTCTGGAGCAGGCTAGCTCCACAGAATAAATCTCCATGGTAATTTATACCATAACATATCCTCCTGCCCCCTATCCATCTTTAGTGCAACCGGATTACGGATCAATTGAGCCAGGATCACCAAGATATCCTGGCTTAATCCCTTATCCTAGTTTTGTGCAACAGGCCCCAGGAGGCTGTCAAGTGTATAAATATTTGCACAGGTCCAAAATAAACAAGTGTATTTGATGTATTTAGTTTTGACTGGTTCTGGTTGCATTTGTATAATTCTGTTTGGGTGAAAAGGAGCTTTCCCAAGCGTCTCCTTCTCAGTGCGAGAGCAACAGATCTCTAACACTCAAAAAGAGCTCCAAACAGAAAATGCTTGTTTGTGAGAAAGGAAATATGTTTAACAAATAGTTCTTAAATATAGAGTCTTTGAAATAAAATGTTCTTGTATTTCTTATTTCTGAAAGGTCTGACAAGACAAAATAAAGTTTGGGCTGGTTTTACTTGATTCTTTGACTGTCTTGAATGTGTTTAAATCAAATCAAATCATATCAAATCAAATCAAATTTTATTAGTCACATACACATGGTTAGCAGATGTTAATGCGAGTGTAGCGAAATGCTTGTGCTTCTAGTTCCGACAATGCAGTAATAACCAACAAGTAATCTAACCTAACAATTCCACAACTACTACCTTATACACACACAAGTGTAAAGGGATAAAGAATATGTACATAAAGATATATGAATGAGTGGTGGTACAGAACGGCATAGGCAAGATGCAGTAGATGGTATAGAGTACGGTATATACATATGAGATGAGTACTGTAGGGTATGTAAACATAAAGTGGCATAGTTTAAAGTGGCTAGTGGTACATGTATTACATAAAGATGGCAAGATGCAGTAGATGATATAGAGTACAGTATATACATATGAGATGGGTAATGTAGGGTATGTAAACATTATATTAAGTGGCATTGTTTAAAGTGGCTAGTGGTACATTTTTACATAATTTCCATCAATTCCCATTTTTAAAGTGGCTGGAGTTGAGTCAGTATGTTGGCAGCGGCCGCTAAATGTTAGTGGTGGCTGTTTAACAGTCTGATGGCCTTGAGATAGAAGCTGTTTTTCAGTCTCTCGGTCCCTGCTTTGATGCACCTGTACTGACCTCGCCTTCTGGATGATAGCGGGGTGAACAGGCAGTGGCTTGGGTGGTTGTTGTCCTTGATGATCTTTATGGCCTTCCTGTGACATCGGGTGGTGTAGGTGTCCTGGAGGGCAGGTAGTTTGCCCCCGGTGATGCGTTCTGAAGACCTCACTACCCTCTGGAGAGCCTTACGGTTGTGGGCGGAGCAGTTGCCGTACCAGGCGGTGATACAGCCCGACAGGATGCTCTCGATTGTGCATCTGTAGAAGTTTGTGAGTGCTTTTGGTGACAAGCCGAATTTCTTCAGCCTCCTGAGGTTGAAGAGGCGCTGCTGCGCCTTCTTCACGACGCTGTCTGTGTGGGTGGACCAATTCAGTTTGTCCGTGATGTGTACACCGAGGAACTTAAAACTTTCCACCTTCTCCACTACTGACCCGTCGATGTGGATAGGGGGGTGCTCCCTCTGCTGTTTCCTGAAGTCCACAATCATCTCCTTTGTTTTGTTGACGTTGAGTGTGAGGTTATTTTCCTGACACCACACTCCGAGGGCCCTCACCTCCTCCCTGTAGGCCGTCTCGTCGTTGTTGGTAATCAAGCCTACCACTGTAGTGTCATCCGCAAACTTGATGATTGAGTTGGAGGCGTGCATGGCCACGCAGTCGTGGGTGAACAGGGAGTACAGGAGAGGGCTCAGAACGCACCCTTGTGGGGCCCCAGTGTTGAGGATCAGCGGGGTGGAGATGTTGTTACCTACCCTCACCACCTGGGGGCGGCCCGTCAGGAAGTCCAGGACCCAGTTGCACAGGGCGGGGTCGAGACCCAGGGTCTCGAGCTTGATGACGAGTTTGGAGGGTACTATGGTGTTAAATGCTGAGCTGTAATCGATGAACAGCATTCTCACATGGGTATTCCTCTTGTCCAGATGGGTTAGGGCAGTGTGCAGTGTGGTTGCGATTGCGTCGTCTGTGGACCTATTGGGTCGGTAAGCAAATTGGAGTGGGTCTAGGGTGTCCGGTAGGGTGGAGGTGATATGGTCCTTGACTAGTCTCTCAAAGCACTTCATGATGACGGAAGTGAGTGCTACGGGGCGGTAGTCGTTTAGCTCAGTTACCTTAGCTTTCTTGGGAACAGGAACAATGGTGGCCCTCTTGAAGCATGTGGGAACAGCAGACTGGGATAAGGATTGATTGAATATGTCCGTAAACACACCAGCCAGCTGGTCTGCGCATGCTCTGAGGACGCGGCTGGGAATGCCGTCTGGGCCTGCAGCCTTGCGAGGGTTAACACGTTTAAATGTTTTACTCACCTCGGCTGCAGTGAAGGAGAGCCCGCAGGTTTTGGTAGGGGGCCGTGTCAGTGGCACTGTATTGTCCTCAAAGCGGGCAAAAAAGTTGTTTAGCCTGTCTGGGAGCAAGACATCCTGGTCCGCGACGGGGCTGGTTTTCTTTTTGTAATCCGTGATTGACTGTAGACCCTGCCACATACCTCTTGTGTCTGAGCTGTTGAATTGCGACTCGATTTTGTCTCTGTACTGGGACTTAGCCTGTTTGATTGCCTTGCGGAGAGAATAGCTACACTGTTTGTATTCGGTCATGCTTCCGGTCACCTTGCCCTGGTTAAAAGCAGTGGTTCGCGCTTTCAGTTTCACGCGAATGCTGCCGTCAATCCACGGTTTCTGGTTTGGGAATGTTTTAATCGTTGCTGTGGGTACGACATCGTCAATGCACTTCCTAATGAACTCGCTCACCGAATCAGCATATTCGTCAATATTGTTGTTGGACGCAATGCGGAACATATTCCAATCCGCGTGATCGAAGCAGTCTTGAAGCGTGGAATCAGATTGGTCGGACCAGCGTTGAACAGACCTGAGCGCGGGAGCTTGTTGTTTTAGTTTCTGTTTGTAGGCTGGAATCAACAAAATGGAGTCGTGGTCAGCTTTTCCGAAAGGGGGGCGGGGGAGGGCCTTATATGCGTCGCGGAAATTAGTATAACAATGATCTAGGGTTTTTCCAGCCCTGGTAGCACAATCGATATGCTGATAGAATTTAGGGAGTTTTGTTTTTAGATTAGCCTTGTTAAAATCCCCAGCTACGATGAATGCAGCCTCAGGGTGTGTGGTTTCCAGTTTACAAAGAGTCAGATATAGTTCGTTCAGGGCAGCGTTGTGAGCATACATTTAACTGTCAATCTGACCCATACCTGTCACGTTCCTGACCTGTTTTCCCTTGTTTTGTATTTATTTAGTATGGTCAGGGCGTGAGTTAGGTGGGTTGTCTATGTGTGATTTTCTATGTTGGGATTTTGTGTTCGGCCTGGTATGATTCTCAATCAGAGGCAGCTGTCAATCGTTGTCCCTGATTGAGAATCATACTTAGGCAGCCTGGGTTTCACGTGTGTTTTGTGGGTGTTTGTCTACCATGTTAGTGTTTTCACCACACGGTACTGTTTCGGTTTTCTGCACTTCGTTTATTGTTTTGTATTTCAGTGTTCAGTTTCGGTTTTAATAAATCATCATGAGCACGAACCACTCTGCATATTGGTCCGATCCTTCTCGCCTCTCCTCGTCCGATGAGGAGGACGAAATAGACAATCGTTACAATACCGCAATGGAAGTGTCACGCCCTGACCTTAGAGAGCCTTTTTATGTCTCCATTTGGTTTGGTCAGGGTGTGATTTGGGGTGGGCATTCTATGTTCTGATTTCTATGTTTTTGCATTTCTATGTGTTGGCCGGGTATGGTTCTCAATCAGGGACAGCTGTCCATCGTTGTCTCTGATTGGGAATCATACTTAGGCAGCCTTTTTCCCTTTTGTCATTGTGGGAAGTTGTCTTTGTTAGGGGCACTATAGCCCTTGTAGCTTCACGGTCGTTTTTGTTATTTCTTGTTTTGTTGGCGACATTTTACAAATAAAAGAAATGTATTTTTTTCCCACTTTTGTTTATTATCTACTTCAGTTGCTTTGGCCATGTTAAAGCCCTTCAATTGAATTTAATTGAGAGAGAGATGGGATATCATAGTAGTGCTTGGTTGGTTTAGGCTGTACTGGCAGGACAAAGACATGCCGTCTCTTCTCCAATGGGAACAATCCTGGAGATATCTATCATTATATGTCACCTACTGTACCTCTCTTTCTGGCTCTCTATCTGCTTTCCCCTATTTCTCCTTTCCTCTCCATATCTCCATCTCTCTCTCTCTCTCTCTCTCTCTCCTGGAGTTAACCATCACAGTGTGTCATCTCTGTCACTAGTCTAGGGGGAGAAGGGACAGTCAGCAGAGTAAACATATGGACTGTGTGACATATAGACACCTATATACAGTACACTGTGCTGCTTAGTCAAACACTGTTGAGGTTTATAAACAGAAACATCCCACCAGGGGATGGGAGAAACACTAAGCTCAACAAACTCTCTCCATTTCCATCCATCCCTCTTCATACTACAATCCACACTGAGTATACCAAACATAAGGAAAAGATTCCTAATATGAGTGTCGAAAGCGTTCCACAAGGATGTTGGCCCATGTTGACTCCAATGCTTCCCATAGTTGTGTCAAGTTGGCTGGATGTCCTTTGGCTGGAGGACCATTCTTGATACACTCTGGAAACTGTTGAGGGTGAAAAACCCAGCAGCGTTGCAGTTCTTGACACAAACTGGTGCGCCCGGCACCTACTACTATATAGTTCAAAGGCACTTTTCCCATTCACCCTCTGAATGGCACACATACACATTCCATGTCTCAATCGTCTCAGTGAACGAACCATTGACAATACAGAAGACAGAGGAGACAGAGAACAAGGAGATACCCTGAAGAGTTCATCAATACTAAGCTCTCAGAACATGTGATGGGTTATAGGGCTCCAAACATAGTTATTTGTTTCAATTTAGACTATACCCACTACTTACGAACATTACAACAAGTTGAAGTATAAGTATAAGCTTCAGCTAATTAAAATCGTTGACGTAGTTGCATGTGATCAAAGGCTACATGTTAGCTGTCCCCATTACAAAACCTGGCATATTTAGCCCTATGCTAACATCACCAGGTGGCAGTGATTATTTCTAGTAACAAATTCCGCATCCACAAGTATGGACCCTATACGTTTGTCCAAATGGTGAACCTAGATAAGCCAAAAGTCATGGTGGATAATGTCCATAGGCTACAGACAGATATTACCACTAAATCTACTGAACTAGAGGATTTCATCCCAGAACCGTAGGAAATCCAGAGCAGGCTTTCTAAACAAACAGAGAGTTACTGTGGAAGTCTGTCTCAGAGGACCAAAGCAAGGGGTCAGCTCTGCCGTGTATACCCAAAAGAGCTCATCCCTTCTGTGCTGGAATTAGCGCTACGTCCCCCTATCCTGACATCATAATGTTGGTGACAACATCCTTGAGATGAGTGTCCTTTTGGACTGTGTGTGTGTGTGTGCGTGCTTGCGTGCGTGCGTGAATGCATGCGTGTTGGGGACAGTCATGCATCTCGGCCAGCGACATGATTCATGAAAATGTCACGCTGACGGGAGCTCAAACTGAGAGAGAACAGTCTGTTCTTCCAAAATACCCCATCTGACAAATAACACTGCAGGAGAAACAAACACACACAGAAATGTAAACAGACACACACTAGCACAGACACTGTTCTGGGCTGGCTCTGGTGCTGGTCAGTACTACACTGTTCTGGGCTGGCTCTGGTGCTGGTCAGTACTACACTGTTCTGGGCTGGCTCTGGTGCTGGTCAGTACTACACTGTTCTGGGCTGGCTCTGGTGCTGGTCAGTACTACACTGTTCTGGGCTGGCTCAGGTGCTGGTCAGTACTACACTATTCTGGGCTGGCTCTGGTGCTGGTCAGTACTACACTGTTCTGGGCTGGCTCTGGTGCTGGTCAGTACTACACTGTTCTGGGCTGGCTCTGGTGCTGGTCAGTACTACACTGTTCTGGGCTGGCTCTGGTGCTGGTCAGTACTACACTGTTCTGTGCTGGCTCTGGTGCTGGTCAGTACTACACTGTTCTGTTCTGTACTTTGATAGAGACATGCTGGACTGTTCTGTACTTTGATAGAGACGTGCTGGACTGTTCAGTACTTTGATAGAGACGTGCTAGACTGTTCAGTACTTTGATAGAGACGTGCTGGACTGTTCAGTACTTTGATAGAGACATGCTGGACTGTTCAGTACTTTGATAGAGACGTGCTGGACTGTTCAGTACTTTGATAGAGACGTGCTGGACTGTTCAGTACTTTGATAGAGACGTGCTGGACTGTTCAGTACTTTGATAGAGACGTGCTGGACTGTTCAGTACTTTGATAGAGACATGCTGGACTGTTCAGTACTTTGATAGAGACGTGCTGGACTGTTCAGTACTTTGATAGAGACGTGCTGGACTGTTCAGTACTTTGATAGAGACGTGCTGGACTGTTCAGTACTTTGATAGAGACGTGCTGGACTGTTCAGTACTTTGATAGAGACATGCTGGACTGTTCAGTACTTTGATAGAGACGTGCTGGACTGTTCAGTACTTTGATAGAGACATGCTGGACTGTTCAGTACTTTGATAGAGACGTGCTGGACTGTTCAGTACTTTGATAGAGACGTGCTGGACTGTTCAGTACTTTGATAGAGACGTGCTGGACTGTTCAGTACTTTGATAGAGACATGCTGGACTGTTCAGTACTTTGATAGAGACGTGCTGGACTGTTCAGTACTGTGTTGAGGCCAGTGTCAGTGATGGTCAGTACTGTGTTCAGGCCAGTGTCAGTGATGGTCAGTACTGTGTTGAGGACAGCGTCAGTGATGGTCAGTACTGTGTTGAGGCCAGAGTCAGTGATGGTCAGTACTGTGTTGAGGCCAGAGTCAGTGATGGTCAGTACTGTGTTGAGGACAGAGTCAGTGATGGTCAGTACTGTGTTGAGGCCAGCGTCAGTGATGGTCAGTACTGTGTTGAGGCCAGCGTCAGTGATGGTCAGTACTGTGTTGAGGCCAGCGTCAGTGATGGTCAGTACTGTGTTGAGGACAGAGTCAGTGATAGTCAGTACTGTGTTGAGGCCAGCGTCAGTGATGGTCTGTACTGTGTTGAGGCCAGCGTCAGTGATGGTCAGTACTGTGTTGAGGCCAGCGTCAGTGATGGTCTGTACTGTGTTGAGGCCAGCGTCAGTGATGGTCAGTACTGTGTTGAGGCCAGCGTCAGTGATGGTCAGTACTGTGTTGAGGCCAGCGTCAGTGATGGTCAGTACTGTGTTGAGGCCAGCGTCAGTGATGGTCAGTACTGTGTTGAGGCCAGCGTCAGTGATGGTCAGTACTGTGTTGAGGCCAGCGTCAGTGATGGTCAGTACTGTGTTGAGGCCAGAGTCAGTGATGGTCTGTACTGTGTTGAGGCCAGTGTCAGTGATAGTCAGTACTGTGTTGAGGCCAGTGTCAGTGATGGTCAGTACTGTGTTGAGGCCAGAGTCAGTGATAGTCAGTACTGTGTTGAGGCCAGCGTCAGTGATGGTCTGTACTGTGTTGAGGCCAGTGTCAGTGATAGTCAGTACTGTGTTGAGGCCAGTGTCAGTGATGGTCAGTACTGTGTTGAGGCCAGAGTCAGTGATAGTCAGTACTGTGTTGAGGCCAGCGTCAGTGATGGTCAGTACTGTGTTGAGGCCAGAGTCAGTGATAGTCAGTACTGTGTTGAGGCCAGCGTCAGTGATGGTCTGTACTGTGTTGAGGCCAGAGTCAGTGATGGTCAGTACTGTGTTGAGGACAGAGTCAGTGATGGTCAGTACTGTGTTGAGGACAGAGTCAGTGATGGTCAGTACTGTGTTGAGGACAGAGTCAGTGATGGTCAGTACTGTGTTGAGGACAGAGTCAGTGATGGTCAGTACTGTGTTGAGGACAGAGTCAGTGATGGTCAGTACTGTGTTGAGGACAGCGTCAGTGATGGTCTGTACTGTGTTGAGGGCAGTGTCAGTGGTGGCTTGCATCTGTATGCGTATGATTCAGTCTGCTATAAATATGTCTGCCCTTTCTGCCTGGCCAACCACACGGATTAGCAACTCTCTTCACTGGGCTCACCAGCCCTAAACAAACACAAGATACACACACACATAAACACTGATACTGTGAAAAACACAGGGAGAAAAAAATATGTTATGTGCGAAATAGAGTTTGAGAAGAACTTGCCCGCAGCATTCAAAACTACTGTTTGATTCTGATTCACACAACCCCAGTCACTCCCTAACCATCAACCCTGTCTGTCCAACTCCAGTCACTCCTTAACCATCAACCCTGTCTGTCCAACCCCAGTCACTCCCTAACCATCAACCCTGTCTGTCCAACTCCAGTCACTCCCTAACCATCAACCCTGTCTGTCCAACCCTCACTCACTCCTTAACCATCAACCCTGTCTGTCCAACCCTCACTCACTCCTTAACCATCAACCCTGTCTGTCCAACCCTCACTCACTCCCTAACCATCACCCCTGTCTGTCCAACTCCAGTCACTCCCTAACCATCAACCCTGTCTGTACAACCCCACTCACTCCCTAACCATCAACCCTGTCTGTACAAAACTCACTCACTCCCTAAACATCAACCCTGTCTGTACAACCCTCACTCACTCCCTAACCATTAACCCTGTCTGTACAACCCTCACTCCCTAACCATCAACCCTGTCTGTACAACCCTCACTCACTCCTTAACCATCAACCCTGTCTGTCCAACCCCAGTCACTCCTTAACCATCAACCCTGTCTGTCCAACCCCAGTCACTCCCTAACCATCAACCCTGTCTGTCCAACCCTCACTCACTCCTTAACCATCAACCCTGTCTGTCCAACCCTCACTCACTCCTTAACCATCAACCCTGTCTGTCCAACCCTCACTCCCTAACCATCACCCCTGTCTGTCCAACCCTCACTCACTCCTTAACCATCAACCCTGTCTGTACAACCCTCACTCACTCCTTAACCATCACCCCTGTCTGTACAACCCTCACTCACTCCCTAACCATCACCCCTGTCTGTACAACCCTCACTCACTCCTTAACCATCACCCCTGTCTGTCCAACCCCACTCACTCCTTAACCATCAACCCTGTCTGTACAACCCTCACTCACTCCTTAACCATCACCCCTGTCTGTACAACCCTCACTCACTCCTTAACCATCAACCCTGTCTGTCCAACCCCAGTCACTCCCTAACCATCAACCCTGTCTGTCCAACCCTCACTCACTCCTTAACCATCACCCCTGTCTGTCCAACCCTCACTCACTCCTTAACCATCAACCCTGTCTGTACAACCCTCACTCACTCCTTAACCATCAACCCTGTCTGTCCAACCCTCACTCACTCCTTAACCATCACCCCTGTCTGTCCAACCCTCACTCACTCCTTAACCATCACCCCTGTCTGTACAACCCTCACTCACTCCTTAACCATCAACCCTGTCTGTACAACCCTCACTCACTCCTTAACCATCAACCCTGTCTGTACAACCCTCACTCACTCCATAACCATCACCCCTGTCTGTACAACCCTCACTCACTCCTTAACCGTCACCCCTGTCTGTACAACCCTCACTCACTCCTTAACCATCACCCCTGTCTGTACAACCCTCACTCACTCCTTAACCATCACCCCTGTCTGTACAACCCTCACTCACTCCTTAACCATCAACCCTGTCTGTCCAACCCTCACTCACTCCTTAACCATCAACCCTGTCTGTACAACCCTCACTCACTCCTTAACCATCACCCCTGGCTGTACAACCCTCACTCACTCCTTAACCATCACCCCTGTCTGTACAACCCTCACTCACTCCTTAACCATCAACCCTGTCTGTACAACCCTCACTCACTCCTTAACCATCACCCCTGTCTGTACAACCCTCACTCACTCCTTAACCATCAACCCTGTCTGTACAACCCTCACTCACTCCTTAACCATCACCCCTGTCTGTCCAACCCTCACTCACTCCTTAACCATCACCCCTGTCTGTCCAACCCTCACTCACTCCTTAACCATCAACCCTGTCTGTACAACCCTCACTCACTCCTTAACCATCACCCCTGTCTGTACAACCCTCACTCACTCCTTAACCATCAGCCCTGTCTGTACAACCCTCACTCCCCCACCGGCAGATGTGACTCACCCAGGATTGTCATGGTGACCACCATGGTAACCTCTGACCTAGGGGCGAGTGGAAGAGAACCAGGTCAGAGAGAGACAGACAGAGAGCTATGATAGTGGTAACTAGTTGTAAATGTAAGTAGGAGAGAGGGTTGGAGGAGGAAGCAGATCAAAAAAGCACAGACAGCTTTTTACTTGAACAATTGAGATTTTCTTACTCCGCCATCTCCCCTCTCTCCTTTCCCTTCACCTCCCCTCTCTCTCTATCTCCCCTCTCTCTCCTTTCCCTTCACCTCCCCTCTCTCTCTATCTCCCTTCTCTCTCCTTTCCCTCCATCTCCCCTCTCCCTCCTTTACTTCCGTCTCCCCTCTCTCTCCTTTCCCTCCATCTCCCCTCTCTCTCCTTTCCCTCCATCTCCCCTCTCTCTCCTTTCCCTCCATCTCCCCTCTGTACCCCACTGGCCCCTACTTACCCCTCCATCCTCCCTTACGCCTCCACACCCTTACCCCTCCATCCCCCTTACCCCTCCATCCCCCTTACTCTTCCATCCCCCCTTATTCCTCCATCCCCCTTACCCCTACATCCCCCTTACCCCTCCATCCCCCCTTATTCCTCCATCCCCCTTACTCCTCCATCCCCCTTATCCCTCCATCACCCCTTATTCCTCCATCCCCCTTACCCCTACATCCCCCTTACCCCTCCATCACCCTTACCCCTCCATCCCCCCTTATTCCTCCACCCCCCCTTACTCCTCCATCCCCCTTATCCCTCCATCACCCTAACCCTTCATCACCCTTACCCTCCCATCACCCTTACCCCTCCATCACCCTTACCCCTCCATCCCCCTTATCACACCAACACACACACAAACACACACACACACTCACACACAGACACTCACACACACTCACACACTGACACAAACTCACACACACAGACCTTGGGCTGGGAAAGTGTATGTGTGTAGGTGTGCGTGTGTGGTGTTTGTGTGTGTGTGTGTGTGTCCTGGGAAACGCCAATGGAAAAAGGCCTGAGCGACGGGCTCATCATTCTTACTCCTCAGTCTCTCAATACCTCACGCAGATATTTATATATATATGTAAATACACATGATAGGTGGCCGCACTCGGGTTTCAATGAAAATACTAGGGCTGAGATGCGATACACAGGGGCTAAAGCCAGGAGCTATTAACAACCTGGACATCACACACACACACACACACACACACACACACACACACACACACACACACACACACACACACACACACACACACACACACACACACACACACACACACACACACACACACACACACACACACACAGCTACCTCACCCCATCTGACCCCATTCCAAGGCAGAGCCAAGGGAAAATATGACACACACAACACACCTATCCACACCCCCTAAATCCCCTCACAACCTCACACACACACACACACAGCAACTCCCCCCTGATTTAAGACCGGCATGTCTTATCACTGGGGGGGGGCATTATAAATAGGCCTCAAGTGGCAACCAGACACCAGGGAGCAGGGTAACAAGACGGCCACTGTGGTATTTATAGGGGACGGAGGGACCAACCGACTCACTGGGGTCACCAGGAAGGAGGGAGGGAGGAGGGACATGTGAGAGAGGTTGGATTGACCATGAAGTATTCCATAGCAGCTGTGATGTTAAGATTCAGTAGAGCTGTTGTCATCATGACTCTGACCATGATAGGTTATGGTCAAAACTGGGTCGTGGTCAAGTAAGCTCCATGGTCAGACATGATGGAGAAACAGAGTTTTTAAAACCTCATTTGTTACAACTACATCCCGTTTCCATTGACCCTGATTTCCAAATTTCCTCGTATCCTCTGACCTTTTCATTGACGAAAGGACAGGAGGAGAAGGACACAAGGAAGCAAAACTACAGTACATTGGGAAATATTCATGAACAATTGCATGCATCCTACTTTTCAGAAATAATATGAGATTCAACAAAGGTGTAGACTAAGAGGCAGCTTAGGGTCTGAAAGAGTTTCTCACAAAACAGTACTAGACAGAGAAAAACAAGAGATGATCAATCAAACAGCCCGGCAGTCCAAACTAGGCCAAACTGTACACACTCACACAAACCCTGTTCGGTAAGACTGTGATGGGATGAATAGGGTGATGTAGTATGCCTCTCTCTCTCAATCTTTCTCTCTCAATCTTTCTCTCTCTCTCTCTCTCTCTCTCTCTCTCTCTCTCTCTCTCTCTCTCTCTCTCTCTCTCTCTCTCTCTCTCTCTCTCTCTCTCTCTCTCTCTCTCTCTCTCTCTCTCTCTCTCTCTCTCTCTCTCTCTCTCTCTCTCTCTCTCTCTCTCTCTCTCTCTCTCTCTCTCTCTCTCTCTCTCTCTCTCTCAATTCAACTTAAGGGCTTTATTGGTATGGGAAACATATGTTTACATTGTCTAAGCAAGTAAAATAGATAATAAACAAAAGGGAAATAAACAATACAAAAATAACAGTAAACATTACACTCACTAAAGTTCCAAAATAATAAAGACATTTCAAATGTCACGTTGTGTATATATACAGTGTTGTAATGATGTGCAAATAGTTAAAGGACAGAAAGGAAAATAAATAAACATAAATATAGGTTGTATTTACAATGGTGTTTGTTCTTCACTGGTTGCCCTTTTCTTGTGGAAACAGGTCACAAATATTGCTGGTGAGATTACACACTGTGGTACTTCACCCAATATACATGGGAGTTTATCAAAATTCTTTGTGGGTCTGTGTAATCTGAGGGAAAAATGTGTCTCTAAAATGGTCATTCATTTGGCAGGAAGTTAGGAAGTGCAGCTCAGTTTCCACCTCATTTTGTGGACAGTGTGTACATAGCCTGTCTTCTCTTGAGAGGCAGGTCTGCCTACGGCGGCCTTTCTCAATAGCAAGGCTATGCTCACTGAGTCTGTACATAGTCAAAGCTTTCCTTAAGTTTGGGTCAGTCAGTGTACTCTCCGTTTAGGGCCAAAAAGCATTCTAATTTGTTCTGTTTTTTGTTCTGTTCTGTGTTCTGTTTTTTTTCTTCTTTTTTTCTGTTTTTTGTAAATTCTTTCCATTGTGTCAAGTAATTATCTTTTTGTTTTCTCATGATTTGGTTGGGTCTAATTTTGTTGCTGTCCTGGGGCTCTGTGGCATCTGTTTGTGAACAGAGCCCCAGGACCAGCTTGCTTATGGTGCTCTCCTCCAGGATCATCTATCTGTAGGTGATGGCATTGTTATGGAAGGTTTGGGAATTGCTTCCTTTTAGGTGGTTGTAGAATTTGTCTCTTTCCTGGATTTTGATAATTAGCGGGTATTGGCCTAATTCAGCTCTGCAACCATTATTTGGTGTTTTATATTGTACAAGGAGGATATTTTTGCAGAACTCTGCATGCAGAGTCTCAATTTGGTGTTTGTCCCATTTTGTGAATTATTGGTTGATGAGTGGACCCCAGACCTCACAACCATAAAGGGCAATGAGTTCTATATCTGATTCAAGTATTTTTTATCCAGATCCTAATTGCTATGTCGAATTTTCTGTTCCTTTTGATGGCATAGAAGGCCCTTCTTGCCTGGTCTCTCAGATCGTTTACAGCTTTGTGGAAGTTACCTGTGGCGCTGATGTTTAGGCTGAGGTAAGAATTGTTTTTTGTGTGCTCGTAGGGCAACGATGTCTAGATGGAATTTGTATTTTTGGTCCTGGCAACTGGACCTTTTTTGGAACACCATTATATTGGTCTTACTGAGATTTACTGTCAGGGCCCAGGTCTGACAGAATCTGCGCAGAAGATCTAAGTGCTGCTGTAGGCCCTCCTTGGTTGAGAACAGAAGCACCAGATCATCAGCAAACAGTAGACATTTGACTTCAGATTCTAGTAGGGTGAGGCCGGGTGCTGCAGACTGTTCTAGTGCCCTCGCCAATACGTTGATATATATGTTGAAGAGGGTGGACTTAAGCTGAATTCCTGTCTCACCCCACGGCCCTGTGGAAAGAAATGTGTTCGTTTTTTACCCATTTTAACCACACACTTGTTGTTTGTGTACATGGATTTTATAATGTCGTATTTTTTCCCCCAACACCACTTTCCATCAATTTGTATAGCATGCCCTCATACCAAATTCAGTTGAAAGCTTTTTTGAAATCAACAAAGCATGAGAAGATTTTGCCTTTGTTTTGGTTTGTTTGTCTCTCTCTGTTTCTCATTCTCTTTCTCTTTATCTCCCTCTCTCTCTCCCTCCGTCTGTTTCTCTCTCTCTTTCTCTTTGTTTTTCTCTCCCTCTCTCTCTCATCTTCATATGACAGGTGGTGTCAGGTTAGAGAATATACACATACAGAAAGATCAAGAAAGGGGCAGAGAGAGAGACGGCGAGGTAGAGAGCGAGAAAGAGAGACAGAAAGAGAGAAAAAGAGACAGATAGAAAGAGAGAGAGAGAAAGAGAGAGAGACTGAAAGAGAGAGAGAGAAATAGAGAGAAAGAGAGAGGATGAAGGCAGCAGAGTTGTTTCCAGGGTTGGAACATAGTGTTCTACTCTCCAACAGAACCAATGAATCTATCCTTATGACACTGTCTAGCTCTCAGAGAGAGAAAGATGTAAAGGGTGAGGAGAGAGAGGGAAGGATGGAAAAGGAGAGGAGAGGGAGAGAGAAAAGGGGCTAGAAAAAGAGAGGTAGAGATGAAGAGGAAGAACAACAGAAAGAGCGAGAGAGACTAGCGAGAGAGACTAGGGAGAGAGAGAGAGAGAGAGAGAGAGAGAGAGAGAGAGAGAGAGCTACTAGCTGGATTTGTAGGAGCTATATTACTTCCCTGTCCGTTTGTCTGTGATTCCACCTCTGACCTGTGTTAACTGCATAAATAGTGTGCTCTTCTGGGGTGCCGGGGTAGCGCTGAGGGCTAAACGTGTCCCGGCTAATGAAGCTTTCAGCGTGGGGCTGCTCTGACAGCTGGCGGGGGAGGGCCGGGAACTACATGCCATGAAATAAGGAGTAAAATTGATTAGCAATTTTCATTTACACAGCTAAACAAAAGCTGCTCTGCAAATCAGGGGAAGCCATGTTAAAAATGCACTATGCAGAAATCACACTGCCATTTCCTGGTTGTTAAAACTCTAATAGTTCACCTAATTTCAGTTTATGTGACAAAACCTGTTGAGTCTGCAGACGTGTTGCTGTGCGTTTTGCTGCCAACTTTACTTTACTTTGCTAGCTGACAACTTTACGTTTTTTTTGTTTTGTTTTTAATTACCGTTTATATTTTTAGTTTTTCCATCGCAACTTTCTTCCCTCATTCAACTTTTTCACTCCGGACGCTTTATCTGGACATGGTTCGTCAACACCTTCAACAGCCGAAGCTAAGTACTAACATTAACATGATGTCTTTTAATTGCAGTCGCTGTACTCATAATATACAGGAGAACGATCGCCTTACGGCGAGAATAGCTGTGCTACAAGCCCAGCTTCAGACGCAATCGTTAGGCAAGGGTAATTTCAGTGTAGGAAAGGAAGAAACAGCGTCTGTGCCACCAGTAAGTACAGATAGTAACGTTAGTATAAATCCCCCCGCACAGTCCCCGCAGCCGGACAACTTTCTCATGGCTTCTGGAGGGAAATGCTGTAGGAATGCTCAACCGGTGTCGCTCATTCAGCCGACAGAAACTTTCAACCGGTTCTCCCCATTATGTAGCGAGTCGGAGTCTGAGTCTGAGTTTTCTCTTGTCTCTACTCCTCCCGTTACGGGGTCTGAGACGCCGAAGGCTCCCACCATTAGCTCTGACAAATTGAAAACCCTAGTCATTGGCGACTCCATTACCCGCAGTATTAGACTTAAAGCGAATCACCCAGCGATCATACACTGTTTACCAAGGGGCAGGGCTACCGACGTTAAGGCTAATCTAAAGATGGTGCTGGCTAAAGCTAAATCTGGCGAGTGTAGAGAGTATAGAGATATTGTTATCCACGTCGGCACCAACGATGTTAGGATGAAACAGTCAGAGGTCACCAAGTGCAACATAGCTTCAGCGTGTAAATCAGCTAGAAAGATGTGTCGGCATCGAGTAATTGTCTCTGGCCCCCTCCCAGTTAGGGGGAGTGACGAGCTCTACAGCAGAGTCTCAGCACTCAATCGCTGGTTGAAAACTGTTTTCTGCCCCTCCCAAAAGATAGAATTTGTAGATAATTGGCCCTCTTTCTGGGACTCACCCACAAACAGGACCAAGCCTGACCTGCTGAGGAGTGACGGACTCCATCCTAGCTAGAGGGGTGCTCTCATCTTATCTACCAACATAGATAGGGCTCTAACTCCTCTAGCCCCACAATGAAATAGGGTGCAGGCCAGGCAGCAGGCTGTTAGCCAACCTGCCAGCTTAGTGGAGTCTGCCAATAGCACAGTCAGTGTAGTCAGCTCAGCCATACCCATTGAGACTGTGTCTGTGCCTCGACCTAGGTTGGGCAAAACTAAACATGGCGGTGTTCGCCTTAGCAATCTTATTAGGATAAAGACCTCCTCCATTCCTGCCATTATTGAAAGAGATCGTGATACCTCACATCTCAAAATAGGGTTACTTAATGTTAGATCCCTCACTTCAAAGGCAGTCATAGTCAATGAACTAATCACTGATCATAATCTTGATGTGATTGGCCTGACTGAAACATGGCTTAAGCCTGATGAATTTACTGTGTTAAATGAGGCCTCACCTCCTGGTTACACTAGTGACCATATCCCCCGTGCATCCCGCAAAGGCGGAGGTGTTGCTAACATTTACGATAGCAAATTTCAATTTACAAAAAAAAAAATGGCGTTTTCGTCTTTTGAGCTTCTAGTCATGAAATCTATGCAGCCTACTCAATCACTTTTTATAGCTACTGTTTACAGGCCTCCTGGGCCATATACAGCGTTCCTCTCTGAGTTTCCTGAATTCCTATCAGACCTTGTAGTCATAGCAGATCATATTCTAATTTTTGGTGATTTTAATATTCACATGGAGAAGTCCACAGACCCACTCCAAAAGTCTTTCGGAGCCATCATCGACTCAGTGGGTTTTGTCCAACATGTCTCTGGACCTACTCACTGCCACAGTCATACTCTGGACCTAGTTTTGTCCCATGGAATAAATGTTGTAGATCTTAATGTTTTTCCACATAATCCTGGACTATCGGACCACCATTTTATTACGTTTGCAATCGCAACAAATAATCTGCTCAGACCCCAACCAAGGAGCATCAAAAGTCGTGCTATAAATTCTCAGACAACACAAAAATTCCTTGATGCCCTTCCAGACTCCTTCTGCCTACCCAAGGACATCAGAGGACAAAAATCAGTTAACCACCTAACTGAGGAACTCAATTTAACCTTGCGCAATACCCTAGATGCAGTTGCACCCCTAAAAACGAAAAACATTTGTCATAAGAAACTAGCTCCCTGGTATACAGAAAATACCCGAGCTTTGAAGCAAGCTTCCAGGAAATTGGAACGGAAATGGCGCCACACCAAACTGGAAGTCTTCCGACTAGCTTGGAAAGACAGTACCGTGCAGTACCGAAGAGCCCTCACTGCTGCTCGATCATCCTACTTTTCCAACTTAATCGAGGAAAATAAGAACAATCCAAAATTTATTTTTGATACTGTTGCGAAACTAACTAAAAAGCAGCATTCCCCAAGAGAGGATGGCTTTCACTTCAGCAGTAATAAATTCATGAACTTCTTTGAGGAAAAGATATCATGACCATTAGAAAGCAAATTACGGACTCCTCTTTGAATCTGCGTATTCCTCCAGGGCTTAGCTGTCCTGGATCCGCACAGCTCTGCGAGGGCCTGGGATCGGGAGAGACACTTAAGTGTTTTAGTACTATATCTCTTGACACAATGATGAAAATAATCATGGCCTCTAAACCTTCAAGCTGCATACTGGATCCTATTCCTACTAAACTGCTGAAGGAGCTGCTTCCTGTGCTTGGCCCTCCTATGTTGAACATAATAAACAGCTCTCTATCCACCGGATGTGTACCAGACTCACTAAAAGTGGCAGTGATAAAGCCTCTCTTGAAAAAGCCAAACCTTGACCCAGAAAATATAAAAAACTATCGGCCTATATCGAATCTTCCATTCCTCTCAAAAATTTTAGAAAAAGCTGTTGCGCAGCAACTCACTGCCTTTCTGAAGACAAACAATGTATACGAAATGCTTCAGTCTGGTTTTAGACCCCATCATAGCACTGAGACTGCACTTGTGAAGGTGGTAAATGACCTTTTAATGGCGTCAGACCGAGGCTCTGCATCTGTCCTCGTGCTACTAGACCTTAGTGCTGCCTTTGACACCATCGATCACCATATTCTTTTGGAGAGACTGGAAACCCAAATTGGTCTACACGGACAAGTTCTGGCCTGGTTTAGATCTTACCTGTCGGAAAGATATCAGTTTGTCTCTGTGAATGGTCTGTCCTCTGACAAATCAACTGTACATTTCGGTGTTCCTCAAGGTTCCGTTTTAGGACCACTATTGTTTTCACTATATATTTTACCTCTTGGGGATGTTATTCGAAAACATAATGTTAACTTTCACTGCTATGCGGATGACACACAGCTGTACATTTCAATGAAACATGGTGAAGCCCCAAAATTGCCCTCGCTAGAAGCCTGTGTTTCAGACATAAGGAAGTGGATGGCTGACAACTTTCTACTTTTAAACTCGGACAAAACAGAGATGCTTGTTCTAGGTCCCAAGAAACAAAGAGATCTTCTGTTAAATCTGACAATTCATCTTGATGGTTGTAAAGTCGTCTCAAATAAAACTGTGAAGGACCTCGGCGTTACTCTTGACCCTGATCTCTCTTTTGACGAACACATCAAGACTGTTTCAAGGACAGCTTTTTTCCATCTACGTAACATTGCAAAAATCAGAAATTTTCTGTCCAAAAATGATGCAGAAAAATTAATCCATGCATTTGTTACTTCTAGGTTAGACTACTGCAATCCTCTACTTTCCGGCTACCCGGATAAAGCACTAAATAAACTTCAGTTAGTGCTAAATACGGCTGCTAGAATCCTGACTAGAACCAAGAAATTTGATCATATTACTCCAGTGCTAGCTTCCCTACACTGGCTTCCTGTTAAGGCAAGGGCTGATTTCAAGGTTTTACTGTTAACCTATAAAGCGTTACATGGGCTTGCTCCTACCTATCTTTCCGAGTTGGTCCTGCCGTACATACCAATACGTACGCTACGGTCACAAGACGCAGGCCTCCTAATTGTCCCTAGAATTTCTAAGCAAACAGCGGGAGGCAGGGCTTTCTCCTATAGATCTCCATTTTTATGGAACAGTCTGCCTACCCATGTGAGAGACGCAGACTCGGTCTCAACCTTTAAGTCTTTACTGAAGACTTATCTCTTCAGTAGGTCATATGATTGAGTGTAGTCTGGCCCAGGAGTGTGAAGGTGAACGGAAAGGCTCTGGAGCAACGAACCGCCCTTGCTGTCTCTGCCAGGCCGGTTCCCCTCTCTCCACTGGGATTCTCTGCCTCTAACCCTGTTACAGGGGCTGAGTCACTGGCTTGCTGGTGCTCTTTCATGCCGTCCCTAGGAGGGGTGCGTCACCTGAGTGGGTTGAGTTACTGACGTGATCTTCCTGTCTGGGTTGGCGCCCCCCCTTGGTTTGTGCTGTGGTGGAGACCTTTGTGGGCTATACTCGGCCTTGTCTCAGGATTGTAAGTTGGTGGTTGAGGATTTCCCTCTAGTGGTGCGGGGGCTGTGCTTTGGCAAAGTGGGTGGGGTTATATCCTTCCTATTTGGCCCTGTCCGGGGGTTTCTTCGGATGGGGCCACAGTGTCTCCTGACCGCTCCTGTCTCAGCCTCCAGTATTTATGCTGCAGTAGTTTATGTGTCGGGGGGCTAGGGTCAGTTGGTTACCTGGAGTACTTCTCCTGTCTTATCCAGTGTCCTGTGTGAATTTAAGTATGCTCTCTCTAATTCTTTCGTTCTCTCTTTCTCTCTGAGAACCTGAGCCCTAGGACCATATGTCAGGACTACCGGGCATGATGACACCTTGCTGTCCCCAGTCCGCCTGGCCTTGCTGCTATTCCAGTTTCAACTGTTCTGCCTGCGGTTACGGAACCCCTACCTGTCCCAGACCTGCTGTTTTCAACTCTTAATGATCGGCTATGAAAAGCCAACTGAGATTTATTCCTGATTATTATTTGACCATGCTTGTCATTTATGAACATTTTGAAAATCTTGGCGCTCTCTAATTTTCTCCTTCTCTCTTTCTTTCTCTCGGAGGACCTGAGCCCTAGGACCATACGTCGGGACTACCGGCCGTGGTGACTCCTTGCTGTCCCCAGTCCGCCTGGCCTTGCTGCTATTCCAGTTTCAACTGTTCTGCCTGCGGTTATGGAACCCCTACCTGTCCCAGACCTGCTGTTTTCAACTCTTAATGATCGGCTATGAAAAGCCAACTGAGATTTATTCCTGATTATTATTTGACCATGCTTGTCATTTATGAACATTTTGAAAATCTTGGCTCTCTCTAATTTTCTCCTTCTCTCTTTCTTTCTCTCGGAGGACCTGGGCCCTAGGACCATGCGTCGGGACTGCCGCCCGTGGTGACTCCTTGCTGTCCCCAGTCCGCCTGGCCTTGCTGCTATTCCAGTTTCAGCTGTTCTGCCTGCGGTTATGGAACCACCACCTGTCCCAGACCTGTTGTTTTTCAACTCTTGATGATCGGCTATGAAAAGCCAACTGAAAATTATTCATGATTATTATTTGACCATGCTTGTCACTTATGAACATTTTTGAACATCTTGGCATAGTTCTGTTATAATCTCCACCCGGCACAGCCAGAAGAGGACTGGCCACCCCTCATAGCCTGGTTCCTCTCTAGGTTTCTTCCTAGGTTTTGGCCTTTCTAGGGAGTTTTTCCTAGCCACCGTGCTTCTACACCTGCATTACTAGCTGTTTGGGGTTTTAGGCTGGGTGTCTGTACAGCACTTCGAGATATTAGCTGATGTACGAAGGGCTATATAAAATAAAATTGAATTGAAAAAAATTGAAAAACAAGCAAGTATAGTTTAGGGAATCATTGTACCATCTAAACCGCTGTGAAATATATTTTCTATAACCAAAAATATTGTATTTTTAGCTGTTTGAAGCTTGTGTACAAAACTGAAAGTGAAAGACGCAAAAACGGATCTAACGCTTCTTGCCTTCAATGAGAATGACAGAACAATAACACATATTTCTGTCTGACTTCGGTCTGGTCGTCCAAAAAGTCATATATGGCAGCTTTATATGTTGGTGGAGAGACCTGTTGGGGTGAGAAAAAAATATATATTTCGCCAATGAGAACTAAAGCCAAATATGCTACATTCACGATACCCTTTTTTTGGGAGAGAAATAGAGAGAGAGAGACAGAGAGAGAGAAGGGGGAGAGAGAGAGAGCGCACACAAAAATCTATACCTACCTCGGCCTAAACATCAGCGCCACAAGTAACTTTCACAAAGCTGTGAACGAGCTGAGAGACAAGGCAAGAAGGGCGTTCTATGCCATCAAAAGGAACATCAAATTCGGCATACCAATTAGGATCTGGCTAAAAATACTTGAATCAGTTATAGAACCCATTGCCCTTAATGGTTGTGAGGTCTGGGGGTCCGCTCACCAACCAAGAATTCACAAATTGTGACAAACACCAAATAGAGCATTTTGCAAAAATATCCTCTGTGTACAACATAAAACACCACATAATACATGCAGAGCAGAATTAGGCCGCTAATTATCAAAATCCAGAAAACAGACTTTAAATTCTACAACCACCTAAAAGGAAGCGATTCCCAAAACTTTCCATAACAAAGCCTTCACCCACAGAGAAATGAACCTGGAGAAGAGTCCCCTAAGCAAGCTGGTCCTGGGGCTCTGTTTACGAACACAAACAGACCCCACAGAGCCCCAGGACAGAAACACAATTAGACTCAACCAAAACATGAAAAAACAAAAGATAATTACTTGACACATTGGAAAGAATTTACAAAAAAACTGTGCAAACTAGAATGCTATTTGGCCCTAAACAGAGAGTACACAGTGGCAGAATACATGACCACTGTGACTGACCCAAACTTAAGGAAAGCTTTGACTATGTACAGACTCAGTGAGCATAGCCTTGCTATTGAGAAAGGCCGCCGTAGGCAGACCTGGCTCTCAAGAGAAGACCGGCTATGTGCACACTGCCCACAAAATGAGATGGAAACTGAACTGCACTTCCTAACCTCCTGCCAAATGTATGACCATATTAAAAACACATATTCCACAAAGACCCGCAAAGAATTCGAAAACAATCCCAATTTTGATAAACTCCAATATCTATTGGGTAAAATAACACAGTGTGCCATCACAGCAGCAAGATCTGTGACCTGTTGCCAAAAGAAAAGGGCAACCAGTGAAGAACAAACACCATCAGTCTTTATATACACACCATCACTCTTTATATACACACCATAATTCTTTATATACACACCATCACTCTTTATATACACACCATCACTCTTTATATACAAACCATCACTCTTTATATACACACCATCACTCTTAATATACACACCATCACTCTTTATATACACACCATCACTCTTAATATACACACC